>NC_081573.1:39952907-39988552 GCF_022355385.1 Mustela nigripes
ATCTTCTTTCCATAAAATCATTCTCTTGCCATTGTTCATCGAACGCCGGCCATATACCAGGCACTTCCCCGCGTGCTGGCTTGTGATGGTGAGCACAACAGACGTGGTCTTGCCCCCATGACGTTGACAAACCAGTGGTGGAGTCAGACTTTTAACACCGGGATAATTACATAATTAAATCTTGTTCTAAGCGCTAAGTTGAAGAAAGAAAAATGACAGTGTTCTATACAGAGACAATAACAGAGCAGGATGAAAATTAGTCTGCAGGGTCAGGGATGGCCCACTGACACTGTGATATTTAAAGGAAATCTGAAGAATGAATAGGAACCAGGCCCTCAAGGGACAGGGAAAGGGCTCGCCAGGGGGGCAGGGGTGGGGAACAGCAGGAACAAAGGCCTGGAGGCCAGAAAGGGTAGAGGACTTTGGAAGATCAGAAAGTCTCATCCTCACTGTGGCTGTAGCTTCTCCAGACCTTAGAGGGGTAGCCAGAGGTGAAGGCCCTTTGTGATCTGCTAGGGATTTTTTAGATGGTCAAAGAATTTTATGCAGAGAAGTGACATTTTCAGATTTATTTTTCAAATTATTCTGTGGCAAATGTTGTTCAATATATTTTGAAACTTGTTTTCTTTATTGCCGTTCTGTAAGCAAGATAAGAAAATAAACACCCTTAAAAAAAAAAAAAAAGCTGAGAATATGAATGTTGTCTCTCGGAGGTAACAGTAGTCTGTACTCCATGGAAATTTTCCTGAAGTTCTGATAAGCTAGATCCATTCGTAGGCCAAAGCTGTGTTTCTGCCTTATAATGGCTTGTGTTTTTGAGTACTTATTATTTGTCATGCATTTCATTAAGAAATTTGTATCAATCTCTCTCTCTCTCTTTTTTTTTTAAGATTTTATTTATTTATTTGACACAGACAGAGATCACAAGTAGGCAGAGAGGCAGGCAGAGAGAGAGGAGGAAGCAGGCTCCCTGCTGAGCAGAGAGCCCGATGCGGGGCTCAATCCCAGGACCCTGAGATCATGACCTGATCTGAAGGCAGAGGCTTAACCCACTGTGCCACCCAGGTGCCCCTCAATATCTCTTTTCACTATTTAAAAAAGTCCTTGGGACACCTGGGTGGCTCAGTCAGTCAAGTGGCCAACTCCTGATTTTGGCTTAGGTCATGATCTCAGGGTCCTGGGAACGAGGCCCTTGTGGGACTCCTTGCTTAGTGGGGGGTCTGCTTGAGGATTCACTCTCCCTCTCCCTCTGCTTTTCCACCCTGCTCACACGCAAACATTCTCTCTCTCTCTCAAATAAATACTATTTTTTAATTAAAAAAATAAAGAGAAATTTTTATAGCAACGATATGCGGGAAATGTTGTGATTATCCCTATTTGGGACTCACTTAATCCCCAAATAAACCAGAATCAGATCCCTTCACCTGGACTCTGTACTGGTGCTGACTTGGTCATAGGTTCCTGCCGCAAGGGGTCTATTGGCTATAAGAGTCTCCCCCATTCCCCAAAATGTCTTAAATCTGGACCAAACGATTTGGGGATACAGATCAAATTATGGACATTTAAAGACAGCATCTCTCTTGTATTCAGAAAATGTATGTCAGTGTGTTAGGAGACATTTCTGAGTGTCTAGGACACATTATCAGAATGGGGAATAAAGGGGCACCTGGGTGGCTCAGTGGGTTAAACCTCTGCCTTCAGCTCAGGTCATGATCTGGGGGTCCTGGGATTGAGCCTCACATTGGGCTCTTGGCTCAGCAGGGAGCCTGCTTCCTCCTCTCTCTCTGCCTATTTGTGATCTCTGTCAAATAAATAAATAAAATCTTAAAAAAAAAAAAAGGAATGGGGAATAAAAAGAAAAAAAAAAAACTTTATCAGTAGCTTCTGTCTGCTGCTACCTAGCTCTGGTGACAACTGATGTCTTAAAAAGGGATAATGTCTGTTGGGGATTCTCACTGACAGCGTCAAGACTGGTTGGGATGTGATCTCAACCCTTGAGCCGAAAGGCCCTCCACAGAGTGTCTGGTCCAGCCCTTTGCCTTCAGACTGGGACAAACCTCATCAATCAATCCATCCATCAACCTATGGGTTCTCTGCTAAGATGCTCAGGTTGTAGTTGAGAGGTAACATTTAAGTTCAGGAAACAATTGGAGAATATTCTAGCATTGATTCAGTGGCAAAGCAACCATTCTTTGGAGGGCCCCAAACACTAGAAAGAAAAATTTATATTCAATTTTAGAATAATTGGAAAAAAATATGGACTGTAAACAGTCCATAATTTGTGTCCATGAATGAAAAGGCAACATAAGAACTTTCAAAAAGAAAGTTTTTAAGACATAATTTTTTGGGGAGAGGGAGGGGCTCCCACAGATCTTTTTGTATTCATTGTGCGTGTTCATGCTGATTTAAAGATCTGCTAGCTGGATTTCAAGCGGACAGATGGCCATTACTTTTCACTTCCACCAACTTGCCCTTTTTTGTATATATCAGGCTCTGTGGACGCATTAAACATATCAGTTCCTCAGGTGCTAACTTTTTTTTTTTTAAGATTTTATTTATTTATGAGAGAGAGAAAGAGAGAGAGCAAGAGTGGGAGCAGGAGCAGAGGGAGAAGGAGAAGCAGTCTCCCCACTGAGAAGGGAGCTGGACTCAGGGCTCAAGGACCCAGAGATCATGCATTAGCCACCCAGGCACCCCCAGGTGCTAATGTTTATAGATAATATTTATATATATCCAATTATAGTGTAGTATCTACCAACTAAAGAAAATAGCGAAACTATAGAAAAACAGAAAGGAACATCTCAAAGCCCCATGTGACAAATACAAAAAGATTTTGCTATTAGGGGAAATTGGAATTTCTTCTTTTAAGAAATGAAATAAAATTCAACTGAGTAAATTTAAAGATCTAATTGGCTTTATTTAATGCTTCATGAATTGGGCGGCATTCCAACTAGCCAGTGGAAAGGAGCAGGGCTCCAAGGAGCTCTACAAAATGGAAGACTTTTACAGGCAGAACGGGGGGGGGGGGGGGTGGGGGGGGGGAGGTGAGGAGGGGAGGGGGGGGGAGGGTGGCAAGGAAGTTATTAGTAAAAGAAAAGATTATTTCAGGCAAGATCAGCTTCCTTTGAGGGAAGGGCAGTGGTTTATCATGCAGATTATCTCGCTAGTGCTGATAGGGAAATTCCAAATTGACAGGTTAACTTCACATTGCTACAATTAAGTCTTGGTTTGCTGTCTGGAGACAGGTGACTAGGTTTGGACCTGTTGCTGCTTCTAAGTCTTTATTATTTATTTTTTTTAAACATTTCTTTATTTTCTTTGTAACTTTTGTTATTGCTCAAATGAAATACTTGTTTGTACATTGAAATTTAGGAGTGTTTATTTATTTATTTAAGATCTTATTTATTTGACAGAAATCACAAGTAGGCAGAGAGGCAGGCAGAGAGATAGAGGAGGAAGCAGGCTCCCTACTGAGCAGAGAGCCCAGATGTAGGGCTCTGTCCAGAGATCCCAGGACCCTGGGATCATGACCTGAGCTGAAGGCAGGGACTTTAATCCACTGAGCCACCCAGGCACCCCTAGGACAGTTTAAAAATAAAAGCAGCAACTGGGCTCAAAAATGCAAATAAAGGTATTATAAGTATTGGTATATTTATCTTCTATGGTTATGCATTGTTTAATGTAGGCATTAAAACACCACGTAGTTAACTTTAATATTTGGCCACTTCTCTTAACATTTTTTTTTTTTTTTTTTTTTGCATAGACACTATTCCATCTTACTACATTACCTTTTTAAATGTAATTTTCATTATTTCCTCTCTTTTCACAAGACATATGTAACTAAGGACTGTTTCACCACTCCCCTGTTGCTGAGAATTAAAGTAGTCTTTAAGTTTGCAACTTTATAAATAATTCTATAGTGATTATCTTTCTATGGCAAATATGTTACATGTATATTACTTTCCAAGAGAAGGTTAACAGAAATGGAATTACTATGAAGAAAAGAATGAGCATATTTTGGGGGCACCTGGGTGGCTCAGTGGGTTAAAGCCTCTGCCTTTGGCTCAGGTCATGATCCCAGGGTCCTGGGATCAAGCTCTGCATGGGGCTCTCTGCTCCACGGAGAGAGCATGCTTCTTCCTCTCTCTGCCTGCCTCTCTGCCTACTTGTGATCTCTGTCTGTCAAATAAATAAATAAAATCTTAAAAAAAAAAAAAAAAGGAATGAGCATATTTTTATGGAAGGAGTTTTTCAGATTAACTTGCAAGTCGATTTACAACTTTGTAAGTGACTCTTGTGAGACTTCCTAATAAGCACACGATATTATCATTTTTAAAATAGTTTTTATTTTTAAAATAAAAGTTCTTTGACGATTATTATTTGTTGTTGAACTTTACTGTTTATGTTATTCGTGTTTCTTGCCCATCTGTGTATTAGGGCCCTATTGTTTTCTCTGTCCGTTTGCTATAGTATCTTTTTAGACCAAAAGTAATCAGTCTCACTTAGGCCATACCAGATGAGTGCACATGAATGACCTAGGGAGAGTATCCCAAGAACTGCTCAGCTAAGCTCATCCCAAAATGCAAAATCTTGAGCAAATAATCTGCAGTTGATAATCTAACCTATTTGGGGTAGTTTGTTCTGTTGAAAGTAACAAACACAAGATCTATACCAGAAGTGGGCTTCAAACTCATGTGGATAGTGAATATTAGGGTTTTTTTCCTACTTTTATTGAGAAATAATTGACATATGTCACTGTATAAATCCAAGGTGTGTAGCATAATGGTTTGATTTACATGTATTATGACATGATTGCCATACTAGGCTCAGCTAACATTATTTCATGTAAATACAATAAAAAAGAAAAAATAATTTTTTCCTTATGTTGAGACATTTTAACATTTTAGGGTTACTCTTGGGACAACTTTGCATATATCATACATCAGTGTTAGGTGTTGTCATCATATTGTGCATTCCATTCCTCCTACCTATTTATCTTATAAGTGGAAGTTTGTACCTTTTGACCACCTATATGCAATTCTTCCTCCCCTACCTACTGCTTCTGCTAACAGCAAATCTGATCTTTTTCTATGAGTTTGGTTTTTTTGATGTTTGTTTTTGCTGTTTTGTTTTGTTTTGACTCCACATATAAGTGAGATCATACAGTGCTTGTCTTTCTTTATCTGACTGATTTCACGTAACGTATCTTCCAGGTCCATCTATGTTGTTGCAAATGGTAGGATTTACTCTCTTTTTAATTGCTGAGTAATATTCCACTGCCTATATGTGCATATGTGTGTGTGAAAAAAATATATATGTATAATATATACATATATATTATATATGTATATATTATATGTATAATATATACATATATTAAATATGAACTTTATATATATACAGAAGTTTTTATTTTGATACAGTCTCACCTATTCTTTTAATTTGTTGTGTGCTTTATATCTCATATACAAAATATCATTACCAAGGAGCTTTATTCCTATGTTTTCTTCTAGAAGTTTCATAGTCTCAGGCCTTAGGGTTTAAGTGTTAATCCTTTTTGAGTTATTTTCGTGAGTGGTATAAGATGAGATCTAGTTTCATGAATATTAGTTTTTGTAATTTCAGTCTATTGTTTTAACTCCCTGAACTTCAGTTATCTATCCCCTGGATGAAATAATACTAACATCTACTCCTGTTCCTTGAATTGGGCATACATCAAAAGAGATCCTGCTTACCCAGTGTCCCAGCCATGCTGGGACACCAACTGGCTCTTGCCAAACCTTCTTTTGCCACAGCCATTTTACTAAAACAAAGTCATTAGAATAGTCTTTGCTTTCTCAAACTTGGTGTTAGCTAAGTCAGAGTCCCTTTGCAGCAGAGAACATTGCAAAACAGGCTGATTGGATGCACCCAAAGTGGATTTTGAACTAACGCCTTATCCATAAAATCTGCAACCCAAGGGTATGCTACCTGAGTGCTAGCCTTCCAATGCCGTTTATATGTGGACTAATAAAAGTATTTGATTCCAAAGATCTAAATAAAGCCAAGAACAGCTTTTTCTCCTCATTTCCCAGTTCCTAGAAGAAATCCTGTGCGCTGGGCTGTGTTTTGTAGATTTAATGCCAGAATATAAGTATGTGTCTTGGAAACAGGGATCTGTAAGGATGGCATGGAATAATCAGACATTCCAAAGAGAATATATGGCTGGGAAGTAGGGACAGAGACAGCACTCCTTTCTTTCCAGTGGGAGGCACTTTGTGCAGAAGCTGTCTGGTTTTGTTGTGGTTAAGTAAGAACATTTAATACTGGACAGATTCTTTAAAAGGAGCAAGTGGAGACATCCAATTTTAGCCAAGACGGAGTCAATTCATTATATGCTCTCTCTCCTACTGAATATGACTGAAATCTATACACTAAATGCAAAAAGGAACTACCTGAAGTCTCTGAAAAGTCAAACCTTGTAGGTTGATTGGGGAAGGAACTGAGAATTTGAAGAATGAGCAGTATGATGGGGGATTTCTTTTTTCCTCTCCTTTCTCTCCCAGCATTGAGCTAAGGACAGAACAGCATAGCAGGTAGAGACAGCAAAAGCTGAAGTAAATTCTCTTTATTTAGAAGAAAGGCCACTGCAAACCAACCAGAGTATATGCAGTCACTGTGAGCTGGAAAGACACCTTTTGTTTTCTTTATTGAAGTACAGTTATGTATACAATGTAATAATACAGTTACAATGTTATATTAGATTCAGATGTACAACACAGCAATTCAACAAGTCAATACTTTGAAACCTACTTTTTATTCATCCTTTTTTCCTCAGTTTCCCTGAGATACCATTGACATAGAAGTTTAAGGTGTATAATGTGATGATTTGATACACGTATATGTGAACCACAGTAAGGTTAAAACCTCCATTCCCTCACATAATTACCATTTTTATTGTAATGATATTAAGTATAATATGTAAGTATATTAATATATAATCTCTTTAAAACTTTCAAGTTTATAAACTAACCCCCCCTTTTTTTTTACTTTTTTCTTTCCTGGCTGTGCCCAAAGGCCAACTTGGGTCACTACATGGTGGTAACAGCAGTGTGGAGGTGTGGGCAATTAAACTCCAAGAGAAAAACCCATTTCTGCAGTCAGATAACATGAGCTATGAAGGCCACATGTGTTTGGGGAAGCCACATTGTTTTATTATTTTTCTCTATATTTTTCTCTCACTACTTTGTCCAGAAGTTACCCCCAGGTATGTGGAAATGGCCAACAGCAGATACATTCTGAGAAAAACACTTTCTTTTTTTTCCTGGTCAGATGAATAGGAACAGGGAAAAGGTGCTCTTGCAAGCTGGAGAGTATAGGGGAATCATGGAGAGAAGATGGCTGGGAAAGGAGATCTCCTAATTCTGTATATGTGCTTCAGAAGTTGCAAGCTCACCCTGAGAGGCACATGTACAGAAGAGATCCAAGGAAGCTTAGCAGAAGCTTCGAGAGCTGAACTAGAATATCAACTATGACCCACATTTGGTGACGGTGTAGGATATCCAAAGATCACAGCACAGACTGGAAATTGTGCTGGTATTAGAACCTCTTCCCACAGAAAGGTGCTTTGTACCCTAACCAACTCTGCTACAAACAGAATAGCATCAATATTCTCCAGAAGATTTTAACAGTAGTCAGAATCTCACAACATATTTGACTAGTCTGGGATACAATTTGAATGAATTATCTAAAAGGAACCAAAAAATTGTGACGAATTCTCAAGGTAGGCATTGACACATTATGGTCCACAGTCCAGTACTGCCCCACCACCAGTTTTAGTATGGCTTATGAGGTTAGAAGATATTTTTACATTTATAAACAGTTGGAAAAAAATCAGAAGAATATTTAAAAATGTGAACATATTCTGTAATTCAAATTTTAGTGTCCATCAATAAAGTTTTATTGAAATACAGCTGCTTTCATTAATTTCTCTATTGTTTATAGCAGCTTTCATGCTGGTGTCCAATTATCCATTGTAACAGAAACCATATGGCTAAGCCACAAAAGCCGAAACAATTCCTAATCCTATTATTACAAAAAAGGAAAAAAATATATATATATATGCTGACTTTTACAAGGGAAAACACAATCGAAACAAGTAACAACTTTTGAGATGGCCTAGATGTTGGAATTTTCAGTCAAAGGATTTAATACAGATATTATTACCATGGTCAAAAAGGCAAAGATTAGTACTCTTGAAGAGAGAAAGAGAGGAGAAGAGAGAGAGAGAGAAACTATAAAAACAAAACCAAATGGAAATCTTAAAAACTGAAAAAAAAATACATCTGAAATTAGAAATTCACTAGATGGACTCTGTAACACAATTGAGACAACAGAGGAAAAGTCAGTGAACTTAAAGATATACCAATAAAATTATGCAAACTGAAGAACATAGATGAAAAGATTAGGAAGGGGGAAAACAGAGTAGCAGAAACCATGAGATAAAAGAAAAAGGCCTGATACTTGTGCCATTGGTGTCCCAGAAGAAAGGAGAAAGAGACGGGGTACAGGAAAAAAATACTTGGAGAAATAAGAGCTGAAACTTTCTCAAATTTGGTGTAAGATATAAATTTGCAGTTTCAGAGCTCAGGAAACTTTAAAAGGATCAAGTCAAATAAAACTATCCCTAGACACATCAGGCTAAAACTCATGAAAGCCAAAAATAAAAAAAAGTTGTGGTATCAATTAGTTATTAAAACCTCAGGAGAATCTACATTAAAGTGATAAAGAGGTCAGTTACAGAGAGAGAAATTTGAAATAAACATGGAACTTTTAAGGTTTTAAGAAACAGTAAATACTGGGGGCACCTGGATGGCTCAGTAGGTTAAGCATCTGCCTTCTACTCAAGTCATGATCTCAGGGTTTTAGGATTGAGTCCCCCATTGGGGTCTCTGCTCAGCAGGAGCCTGCTTCTCTCTCTCCCTCTGCCTGTCACTCTCCCTGCTTGTATTCTCTCTCTCTCTATCATTCTCTTTTTCACTCTGTCAAATAAATAAAATCTTAAGGAAGGAAGGAAGAGGGCGAGAGGGAGGGAGCGAGGAAGGAACGGTAAATACTGTGGCACTCTGAAGATTTCCTCACACGTGCTCTCTTTATCTGACTGAAATGAAGGCCAGGAGGACCGAATGACGGCTAAAGGAACTCTCAGGGGAGTGTTTTCAAAAAATGACCAAAGGGCGTCTGGGTGGCTCAGTGGGTTAAGCCGCTGCCTTTGGCTCAGGTCATGATCTCAGGATCCTGGGATCGAGCCCCGCATCGGGCTCTCTGCTCAGCGGGGAGCCTGCTTCCTCCTCTCTCTCTGCCTGTCTCTCTGCCTACTTGTGATCTCTCTCTGTGAAATAAATAAATAAAATCTTAAAAAAAAAATGACCAAAAGACTAAAAGAAAAGAGGAAAGGAGGGATAGAAAGGAGTAAGGAAAGGGGGAGGGGAGGGAGAGAGGGAGGAAAGTAGAGAAAGGAGAAAGATAGTGATCTGCACTGAGTGGGTGAAGGTCATAAGAATCTTATCACTGAGTTATTACCATATGTTTTTCCTTGGGGAAAAGAAGAACATGGTGATTTTTTAATAAAATGAAGTATTTTAAGAGAAAGCAGTTATCTCAGTCAGGGGTTTGGGACATCCAGGTTTCTACTGATAGTGATTATAGGGATGCAGCAAATGCTGGAAAGTGAGTATGGAAAGGAGCCAGAGAGGTATTTTGCTTGCTTGAAGATATTTGCTGAAGTCATGTTTAAAGGGGCAGGGGGGGAAGGGGCAGTGCTTTTTTTCAACAGGGCAAAACCTTTGGAAAATCCAATCACAAAAGATAACTCATTTCTATGCAAAAAAAAAAAAGAAGAAGAAGAAGAAGAAAAAAAAGAAAAAGAAAAAGAAAAATCATGAAGTATTTGTTGATATTATGTAGCCAGAAAAAGAAAAGCGAGACGATAGATTCCTAGCTAAACTCACAAGTGTACAGAGTACAGACATGGCTTTTCTTTCTTCTCCACTTCTTCCTTCTTCTCTTCCTTTTCCTCCTCCTCATCTTTGTCCTACTTCCTTCTTATGTCTCTCTTGAACACATGCACGCCCCTTAATGAAGATCCAAGGAATGGGCTTTAATCTTTATTTGCACCTTGGGAACTCTGACGTGCCAGGGATATCCAAAAGGAATCCAAATTGCATCAGGACCTATTGAGTCTCCTTTTTTTTTCTTTTTCTTTTCAGCTACTCATTTTTCTAAATTTAAATTTATTTTTTAAATTATTCTTAAAAATCAACTTTTTATTTAAATTTCAGTTAATATGTATGGTAAAATTGGTTTCAGATATAGAATTTAGTGATTTGTCACTTAGATATAATACCCGCTGCTCATCACAACAAGTGCCCCCCTTAATGCCCATCACCCACTTAGTCCATCCCCTCAGTTTGTTCTGTATAGTTAAGTGTCCCTTATGGTTTGTTTCTCTCTCTCTCTCTCTTTTTGTTTTCCTTCTCCTATGTTCATCTGTTTTGTTTCTTAAATTCCACATATGAGTGAAATCATGTAATATCTGTCTTTCTCTGACTGACTTATTCAGTTAGCATAACACCAGCCCTGTCCATGTTGTTGCAAATGGCAAGATTTCATTCTTTTTGACGGCTGAGTAATATTCCATTACACACACAGACACACACACACACACACCATCTTCTTTACCCATTCATCAGTCGTTGGACATTTGGGCTCTCTTCATAGTTTGGCTATTGTTGATAAGGCTGTTATAAACATAGGGGTGCACGTGGCCCTTCAAATCTGTATTTTTGTCTCCTTTGGGTAAATACTTAGTAGTGAAATCTCTGGGTCATAGGGTAGTTCTATTTTTCACTTTTTGAGGTTCCTTCATATTGCTTTCAAGTGTAACTGTGCCAGTCTGCATTCCTACCTACTGAGTCTTCTTGAAGATGTGCTGACGAATCCCTTAAAACTACTGTTTAGGACCTAAATCATCAGGGCTTAAGATAATGAAACAAAGATAGAGGAGAAATTCTGTTTGGAAAGAGTATTCTGAGACCCTGAGATTCACTCTAAAACATGGAGGGTTGAAATCTTGTCAAAGTCTCTGGTTGTGTGTCATGATATAGAGACTCAGTTGACTTCCGATTAAGACCGAGAGTCATTTCTGTAATTTCTAAGAAGTATCAAAGAGTACTGGTGCTTGTTGGTGAGAGTAACCTAGTAACCTCTAGTGGTAGTGAGGAACAAACACAGCCAGATCAACATCAATAAGCATGGGTTCAAAAAGGTTGGCATCAGCAGCCATCAGAGTGCTCTCTTCCACCCGAGTTGTCACATGCCAACACCACTCTGAGCAGGGAGAGCAAAAGTAGAACGGACGGTAGCTAGAGCACATCTTTGAATTCAGCCTCACAGTGCTCCAAGATTCTCAGTGTTCTTCCAGGACAACAGGTGGGGCTTGGAATCCTTGAGACCCCTGAGATTTGACTTGGACCAGGGATGGTACAGACTACCATTTGTAGCCCTGTTATAAATCATAGACCTATCCTTGATGGTGCTCTGGTCTAGAAAAGGAAAGATCATATCTGTGTCATTGCTCCTTGCAACGAGTAACTCAAACAGCCTGCCTTACGGGATGTAGAAGTATTTTGTGTAAGAGCAGCATTTCAGAAAAACCCTTGCAACCTCTGGTGCTTTCCAAGCCTAGGCTGATCTGGTCTAATCTTTCTGCATCTGACATTTTCCTTTGTTCTGTCTTTTTTGTCTCCAGACTCAATAAAAAAAAAAATGTTGTTTTAAAAAATGAAATGGATGGCTGACATCTAAAGGAAAGACTCCAGGGTATTTCTTGCAAAGGATGATAGAGGCCCAAGGATTGTTTTGTAAGCTCTGTTGCTTTGGCCCTTCAGGACACAAATTGGGAGGGGGAGAGGTGATATAAACTGATTAGAATTTGGCAGGAGGAAAAAAAAAAAAATTCTGGCAGATAGTCAGATACATTCTATTTATGTAGACTTGCCTAAAAAGTACTGTTTCTCCAGTTTCATTCAGATCTCCAATTTTGTTTTATTGTGTTTATTATGATTATGATTATTGCAGAGAACTGAGCTGGATGGACTTGTCTTGAGTAATAGTTATAGGCATGTAACAAGACACTCTTTTAGGTAACTTCTTGTGAGAAGAGCCCATATAATTGTTCTATTGACAGTATTTTGAAAGATGTGACTTCAAAGAATAAACAAATCTAAAAATTATTAGGTGTGATTGCTTGCCGATTAGATGTTGATTCATTCTAAATGGGGCGATCTGCTTCAAAGGAGGTTTGCAGATGCATGGCGCCATTTCCTTGGTTTTGTGCTTGGTATTGATTAAGGAGCATGGAACTCAGTGCCCTTGAGTCAAGATAGATTCAGGATTTTTGTAGCAGCCTTTGGGAATGAAGAGGGCCCAGGTAAGAGAGCAAAGGGCGATTCCAGGAAACCCTCTGGTGAATCAGCAACATGCCCACAGGCTGCAAAGATGGTGATGGGTAGAGGGGAAGCAGGAATCCTGTTTTAAGTCCCAGCTCATAAAAATGTGACCATCAGTTCTTTTTGTAAAATAAATGAGGTGCCAGGGCTCACATCTTACTAAATTATGAAATGCCTCCCTCTGCCCACCTCTCCTCATACTCCCTTTCCCTCTGCTTTATTCCGATTAACTTGTGAGCTTGTTTCTGCTAAAGGAATGAGTAGAGATGGGAATGTTCATTTATGAAAGGCCATCCCGGGGCACAGTGTCTGTAGGTTCTGGGTGTGTTAGGGAACTGAATGGGTGTGCATAGTACAAGTAACTTTCTAGAGCCTGGTGAATTCATCTATGGGAATGTTTCAGAGATGTCATTCATTTTGGCGGCAGATTTATTTTTTCTATAAACAAATAAAATAGAGTGTGCTCTCAAGAAATACAGTCTACAATAGAAGACAGACACCCAAACAAAGACATTGCCAGGCTAAGTGATAAGTTTAGTCCTAGAAGGATGGATAAGCACAGAATAGAGAAAAATTAGCTCTATATCGTGATGAGATTACTCAGGAAAGGTTTTTTTTAAGTGCTTACACTTTGAGCTCATTTTTTGAAGAAGCTAATAAAATGAGTTTACAGCTTGAACAAGGAGAACGGTGTGGCACTCCAGGAAGCGACAAGCACGTTTGCAAGGCATGGTCGTGGGAATGTTGGGTGTTATAAAAATCTAAGTAGTTTGGTATCGATAGAGCATAAAGTGGTGTCTAAGCAAGTAATGAAGTGCAGCTCTTGAGAAAGCCGGCAGCCAGCAGGTTCTTCTCCAAGGAGGGAAGAAACAGTGGTTTTTGGTGAACTCCATCCTCAGCTAAAAGGGAGGACAGAAGCACGGGGCAGCTTGAGTTACATTTCTGAGATTATCAAAGGCCAAGATCCAAGATGGGGAAAGAAGTTGTCAAATGCCAGAACTTCTGTTACTTTCCCTTCTATGTTAATCCCTACGTGTTTCCCTAAAACAGTCAGTCATCAGTGAAATGTTAAAAAAAAAAAAAAAATAGGTCTTCAAGCTTTTTTCATCAGGAGAAAGAAAAAATAAAGGAATAGGGGAGATGCTACAGGTTGAGGTATAGACTTCCCTGGGGGAGAATGGGTCAAGGCAGCTGCAAAAACAAAACAAAAAAAAAAAAACAAAAAAACAGTATTTAGGCAGGCTATCATGGCAAAACCTCATGAAGGGGAGAAAATGGGTAGAGTGTGGGCAACACCTGTTTGAGTTTGAGAAAAGGCCCAGGGTTTGTGACTGAAGAGTTACCATATATATATTTTTTTCACATGTAAATCAAGCCAAAGCATGCCTCTTTTAGTTGGAAGAAGAAGTCCCCTGTCCCCAGCAGAGTACATGAGGCTAGATCCAACATTCCATCTCAAGGTCTTGAAGCATTAATGTGCATACGATTCTCCATTCTTGGTGACAAATATTCCTGACTCGGGAATCTTGTCTAAGAATGGTGTGGGTCTATTCATTTTGATAGCCAGGGGAATTAGCCATTTTGGAAGTAAAGTAAAAAATATACACCTTATTTTTTGGAAAGCAAAAATCAATCTCTCAGAAAAAGAAAAAAGGGGGCACCTGGGTGGCTCAGTGGGTTAAAGCCTCTGCTTTCGGCTCAGGTCATGATCCCAGGGTCCTGGGATCGAGCCCCGCATCGGGCTCTCTGCTCAGCAGGGAGCCTGCTTCCTCCTCTCTCTCTGCCTGCCTCTCTGCATACTTGTGATCTCTGTCTGTCAAATGAATAAATAAAATCTTAAAAAAAAAAAAAAAAGAAAAAGAAAAAAGGAACACAACACAAAAATATATACTCAGAGTCAATAAATTGGATCCTGAAGACAAGACACTGTATAGAAGTCAAAATCTAAATGCTGCTCAAGTCATTGAATTTTCTCCAGCATCTCCCTCAAAAGTGGAGTCAAGGGGCACCTGGGTGGCTCAGTGGGTTAAGCCTCTGCCTTCAGCTCAGGTCATGATCTCAGGGTCCTGGAGTCCAGCCCTGCATCGGGCTCTCTGCTCAGTGGGGAGCCTGCTTCCCCCCGCCCCCCCGCCTGCCTCTGCCTACTTGTGATCCCTGTCTGTCAAATGAATAAATAAAATCTTAAAAAAAAAAATTGGAGTCAATAGAGTATGGTGGGTTCATATATAGGACAGAGAGTTGGAATGTTTTGTCTGCAAAAGGGGATAAGAATACTATCACATGGGAATCTATTTCCTGAAAATGCCTTCCTTCTCAAATATCTGACATCCAGTAACTTCTCCATATGTATGCCATCTGAGTAACTGTTGAACAATGTACAATGGCTAGAGGGCTCTTGGGGGCACTGTGGGGGGGGGCTTGGGAGGGTAAGGTGAGATGTGGGGGAGGGGTAATATCAAACTCATGAACTCAGTCTGTTTATACATAGTGTTCTAGTATGTTAGAGGTTTTGATTTCAGTAAGATATCCTAGAGATATGAGATGCTGGATATTTGTTTAGTGATGACTATGTGTTGGAGATGGTTCAAAGGACCCAAATGGAGATTCACATTCTGCTCTCTTCTTCACATCAACATTGTGATGTAGGTTTCTTATTAGCTTCACAGATGAAGAACCAACCAGGTTGAGCAGTTTGTCTAAGCTCCCACAGCTATTTAAGTGGAAATGGTGGTGGGGGGGACAACAATAATCATAGCTATCTTTTCTCAAAAATCATGTTCTTTTCAACAAATAGTGCTGGGACAACTGGATATGCATATGTAAAAGAATCAAGTAAGACCTCTACTTCACACCATGCACAAAAGTTAGCCCAAAACGGATCAAAGCCATAAGTTTAAGAGCTAAGAATATAAAATTCTTAGAAGAAAATATAAATGTTCAATGATCTTTGACTTAGCCATGGTTTCCTAGATATGACACTAAAACACAAATGACAAAAGAAAAAAATTAGACAAATTGGATGACATCAGAGTTACTATTTTTTGTAGTACAAAAATACTTTTCACTTTTCATTAAGTGAAAAGACAACTGTGAGTCAATAATAAAGACAGCCTATTGAAATATTGGCCAAAGGATTTGAATAGACATTTCTGCAGAAAGATATATAAATGACAAGTAAAGAAAGAAAAGATGAAAAGATGTTCTGCATTCTTAGTTATGAGTGAAATGCAAATCAAAATCACAGTGTAATACTAGTTTAGACCTACTAGGATAGCTAAATCCAAAAGGACAGATAGTAACAAAGTTGGTAAAAATGTGGAGAAATTAAAACCTTAATACGATCCTGGTAGGAATGTAAAAATGGTACGGTCACTTTGGAAAATAGTTTGAAAGTTCCTCAAAATGTCAAACAGAGTTGTCATATGACCCAGCAATTCCACTTTCAGGTATGTACCTAAAAGAACTGAGAATGTATATCCACACAAAAGCTTACATATGCATACATAGAGCAGTGTTATTTATAATAGTCAAAAGTGAAACAACCGAAATATCTATGAATTTATGGTTGGATAAATAAAATGTTGCATATCCATACAATGGACCATTACGTGGCAATGTGGTATATCCATATAATGGACTATTACTTGGCAATAAAAAGTAACAGAGTACTGATACACGTGACAACAGAATTAATCTTGAAAACACCCTAAGTAAAAGACCCAGTCCCAGAAGACCACACATTTCTGGTCCCATTTATCTGAGGTATCTAGAATAGGCCACGCAATAGAGAAAGAAAGTAGACATGTGCTTGTCTAGCACTGGGGATTGGGAGCAGAATAGGGAGTACACTGCTATAGGGGTATAGGGTTTCTTTTCAGAGGATACAAATGTTTTAAAATTAGATTGTGGTTATTCACAGGGTTGCACAACCCTTTGAATTTACTAAGAACGTTATATTTTTACTTTAAAAGGTTCATGTATAATAAGTGAATTATACTTCAGTAAAACTGTTTAAAAATATAGGTGAACAAAAATAAATAAGCAAATAATGAAAAAGAAAAATAATCAGAGAAAACCCATGCTTGTTTTACTCTATAGCTTTTAAAGAGTACATTGTGCTTCTGCAGTAGGATTGGGGTTCACACAACCTAGATTTGTGTATAGTTCTATCACTCATTCTTCTGTGACTTTTAGCAGCTTATCTCTCTGCAAGTCTCAATTTTTTTTAAATCTGTAAAGTATAAAGAACTGCAGCCATCTCATGAGATGGTCATGAGGATTAAATGAGATAGTGTGTATAAAATGCTTAAAAGAGTACCTGATGTACCTGAGTACTTTTTTATTTCCTTTTGCCCCCCCCCCCCCGTTCGTCTTCTATTTTGCAAAAGGGATGTAGGCTTAGTCACAAGGTCCACTTTCTCACATCTACCAACAAAGCTCCCACCTACACAGCAGTTCCAGTGTTTCATGACTTTGCTGACTGGTGCTCTCTTTTGGCACAGGTGTGACCCTCAAAGGAATAGCAGAATATAGTGGGAAGAGCATGGATCTACTCAGGATAGTAACAGGTTCAAAAGCTGATTCTACCATCATAGCCCATCACTTAATCTCTTCAAGCTTCAGTTTTATTAGTTGGTAAGTGAGTCCACAGTGTCTGCCTGGAAGGTTGTGTGAAGATTAAATCCTTACCCTTAGGAAGGACACCAAGCTCAGTACTTGGCACTCAAAAGACCCTTCACCAATATGGGCTCCCTTCTCTTCCCTTTGCTTTCTTGCATTCAGCCTCAATAAAATGCAACGATCTAGTAAGAGAACAAAACTGCACTTGATGTGAAGGAGAGAGAAGCCCACCTTGGGTGATGGTTTTTCTCCGCCAAAAAGATCTAACCCAGAGCTTTCTAAATGACTCCAATTAAGAGGTGTTTTTTGAAGGCACACACATGTATGCTATTTTTATTGCCTTTCTCTTCAGTGATCAGGATAGAAAGAAATAGACTACTTCAATTTCACACAGAATTTCATGAAAAATTTAAAACTCTAACCACTCCTGCTCCCCAAATTGGCATTTATTAGAGTTATGAAGAGAGTTTGCAAGCGAGAACTACATCAAAAAATATGCACAGGGCTCTTGGAGAGTTACTTTCTGCAAGTGATGATGTCTTACTGTCAGTCTTTGAAAGAAATATCAAAAAGGTAATGTGAGCTGAAGCTTAAGATTTCTCAATATGTCCATTTGAGTTACAAAGGATTTTTATGCTCCATTTCAGACATTATTTAAACATTGTTATTCCTGCAAACATGCCACACAGAGATAAGGTTTTGCTCTGAACCACATCGAAATGCAGATTGGTCTAGAAAGTCAGTTTCAAAGTGCCTTCTTGGAGGTAACTGTTTATTAAGCCTTGGAGGAATTTCAATTGCAAACCCTTAGTGGAAGGAGGGGGGAGTAGTAAGATTTGTAATATTCCCCTTAATCATGTGATTTGCACAACACTGGTACAGTTATAATCTAAATAAAGTTCCTGGAGCCATCAGGGCATTATACTGTAGCTGCTTCATTTAATCTAATGGTCCACATTTAGGTAATTTCCATGCATTTTAATCTATTTAATGATCACCTTTCTTGGGTGATTTACAACAGTTGGATGTCTGGGGCTCTGGTACCCAGGAGCCATGCAGTGCACAAGAGACTAGGAGAAAATACTACAGGAAAACGCATGTTTTGCGTAGATCTGCCTTTCACAAACACCACTATAATATTTGCTAAAGATATCTATTTGCCTCTTAAGATTCATTAATGGGCATTGTATAGGCACCCAAAGGACAGACTTGGTCAGAGGTTATTTTACTAAATAATGTAGACTATACTGAAACTTTAGATTCTTTAGTGGAACAGATGGACAAGTCCTCGACAATCATCTCCCTAGATCACGGTATTCCAGAATGTTCTATGGAAAAGGATTACATATAGTAGTTCTTTCATACTGTAGAAGACTTGAGGTTAGCTGTAATCACTTATTCAAGGCTCTGAAAATTCCAGCCAAAGGAGAATATATTTTATTTGCTTGTGTAATCTAATGGTTCCCAAATTAAGCTAATCCCATCTTGTCACTCCTTTTAACATCATGTAGAACATACTTCAGGAGAGAGAACCTTAGTCTCTACTCATTATCCATTTTTCTTTGGAAAAATAAAACATAAACCTGCAGACAGATGTATCTAGGCTTTCATCTGGCACTTACAAAATAAACTTTGAGATCTCACATCATAAGCAGTTTCAGCATCAGAGCCTTGCTTTCACCTTTTGAAAAGTAAAGATAATAGCAGCTACCTTGTAGGAAAACTGTGAGGTTTACATGGAAAAATATATGCAAAATGATCATAGAAGTTTCTGGCACATAGTAGGTTTAAATCCACAAGACCTCCTTTCTTCTTTTCATTCTATGTCTTGCAGCCTCTAAGAAGCTGGAAATACAGCCATAAGTAGATGATTCCTGTTTGCAGCATCTTAAATCTTTTTCCAAATTGAAGTCTGGTCTTTGCTTAGACATCTCTTTGGAAAGAAATGTTGGGAAACCAAGAACAGAGCTCTCACCTTAACTGATACTGCAGGTCCAAAGTTACCTTTTGCTGTACCTCCTTTAGCCATTAGACACTCCCATGAAGAGAGGATTTCAAATGAGAAAAGTAAGTCTCCTGGAGGACTGGGACTATCTCAAATCAATCAGTGCTAGAAAAGGAGGAAATTCATCCACTATTATCTCCCTCAAAAGAACATAGTATTGGTAACTTCTGGACTGTTACTCATCACTAAGAACTTGTTCCTCATCGTCCCAGTATGGAATCCATGACCAGTCCTGAGGGCCTTGAAGAGAGGGGAGGAAGATAGGCAAGTAGGTAGATAATTAAGAGGCACAGTTCACAGAGTCAGAATGTGAATGAGATTTGAGACAGTTGGGCTGTGTTTGACAGCCACGGAGGCCCTCAGGTGGTTCCTTATGTCACTGTTTGGCAGAATTCTGCAAAATATTGTGACTTTGTCAGAGGCTGGCAGATGACATGCCTCATTAGCCAATGTAAAGTTCAAAGTGATTAATATAGATTAAAATACTGTCCCATTTGCCAAGATTTTGTCCATCAAGTGTATACAAGAAATGGTCGAGATTCCCCTAGACGTCCATCCCCAATGGCCTCAAATGGTCCTGTCATCTCTCTGGCATCTGTGGGCTATAATTTTAGACTTCTGGGAAACACTGTCAGTATCGGTGAGAGAGTTTCAAGGGCTTAATTAACCTTGAAGCTGCTGAAGATCACAAGGGCATAATGTTTTGGTGATGTAAGTTTGAAATTCAGATTGATTTTGAGTAGATAAAGAAAAGCCCTTCAGGACCCTGAGTTCCAATAATTTTGAAAAGTGATGAAATAGTTATCTTTGAATATTTAGAGTTGTGTCTTGTTAAATGGGCAAGAAATCTGTACTTTCGAATATCTTTATCCGTGGCTATAGCAGTTAGGACACAATTTGGAGATTTGGTTTGTACTTTATTTTTTAATCAATTAATATATATTCCTCAGCTTACATGTGCCGTGTACTTACCAATGCCTGGAGCTGGGATGGATGAAGGAGGTATAGAAGGAGACCTGAACTTCTATTACAGGGAGCTCACTGAGAGAGAGGGAAGCGAACAAAATCTCAGTTCAGTGAGATAAGCTCTAAGAGTAGACCATTGGTTTTGAGAAACTAGGCAGTGCAAGGACTAATTTTTATAGAGGAAGAGAATTCATATTTAAAAAGCATTTCATAAAGGAGATGACATTCCAGTTAAATGCTGAGGAAGAGTGGGATTTTGACTGGGAGGTGGTGGGCAAAGAGAATCCAAAGCAGAAGGATCCTTGAGGGCAAAGCCAAGAAAGTGCTAGGTAGCTTGATGTGCTTCTTGAAGTATAGCCAGCTTGGCATGCTCAAAGCCTTGCTCCAGATGGGGGCATCATGTGAGCTGGAACTGCAGGTGAGGAGGGACCTGTCCTCATGTGCTTTGAAGGCCATTTTTAGGACTTCAGACATTATCCCATGGGACCAGAAAGCCACAGAACCTTAGCAAGACAAGAAGGAATGCACGGCACATAGAACACCACCTCAATATCTCTATGGGGAGGACTGTGATAAAGTAAGCCATCTTGTGATACAAATAGGCATTACAAAATTGTCAGAAAGGGTCCCTCAGGCATCCGGATAGGTAGGCAGCCATCTTCACTGAAAATCTACCCTGTAGGGAAAAGGACTTAGTAAAGGACAAAATCCTCCTATATAAACTTGGCTCAATAGCTCACATCCTGTAATAAGAGTTCTGAATCACATTGCATAAAATAGGGTGTCTTGGGCAAACTTTGCTTCTGCATATTTTACAGGGTGTATTTTATATAGTCAGAAGTTCAAGATTAGAAGAGGCATCAAAAATAATTTAATTTGATCTTTCGGCTGATGCTTGAATCACTCCCGTCACAGGTTGCTCAGGTTCTGATCATGTGTAGTGAGGGGGAACTTACTATCTGACCAAATAAAAGGACTAATCAGTTCAGTGGGGACAAAGGAGGGACTGGGGTAGGTCAGTGTGTAGGTGAGATTCAGCTCTCAGGTGGTTGGATGCCGGGCAAGTGTGTCCAGGTAGTGAGTGACCAGTGTGCATGGAGCTTGGGAATGTTGTCGAGACCTCACTTTATGGGGGCAGGTTGTGTCTACACAGCGAGAGCCGCATTTTGGGAAGTCAGTATCTGCATTACTGGGATTTGGGTACAAAAGCAGGAAAGTAAGAAGTCAGATTAAGCGTTAGGACAAAGCAACTGATTGAATCAAAATACCTGGAGGTCCAGGCTGAGGATGGGGGGATTCTGATTGCATGTTGCTCTCAGGTTGAAACTGCAAGTATGGGACTGGTTAAGGAAAAAGGCTCAGGAGAGGGACCGTAGAGTGTGAGACTCTCAGAGCCTGATTTATGAATGAGGTCTGTAGAGTGAAGGTGTAGGGTTTAAAGGGAGCAGGCCAGCCTGGACAGAGTCCAGAGGAATCAGGCACAGGAAGGAATATTTGGGACCCAGTATGACTTCATTCACAGTTCTGCGTGTGATGAGTGACTTCATATGCAATGTGGCTTGCTCAGGACTCCTGCCACAGCCTTCACCACCAGGAGCTTGTGGGGCACCTTGCCTCCAAAGGGCACCTGTGTCTGATATCGGCAACATGCAGCCTTGTCTTTGCTTTAAACCCCACGGTGAATTCTTTCAAGGTGGAGGGCCCTCTCATTTTCCTGCTAACGTATCGTAGATGCTGAATGAAAATAAACTGTCTGCTAATATGAAGAAATTGCATTTTAGGAGTGTGGTGGGGTAGGCTTATGTGTACGGCAGGGAGAGTGAGGGTCAAAGGATGTCCTTGAACTGATCTTTTTAGGAAATTACAGAATGAAAAACAAAGGACAGATTTTCAAACTAGATTTCCTCTCTGCAAGAACATCCTGAGACATCGCTATTAGTCATAGATACATAATTTAAGGGTTCAAAAGAAGTGTCAGAAAACAATTTTCATGCCAATTTTTCAAACTCAGAATGGAGGGATGAAAAATATGGAAGGCACTGAGGTCGTGGACATGCATATTTTTCAGGCTTAACGCCCCCAATGTAGCAATTATAAAAATGTGGTAATTGGGCAGTTACTTTGTCAAGATACCTGACTGGTTAAATCAACTTGGCAGGTGAGGGTCTAGGAGTCTGGTGTGAGCATTAGCTCATTAAATAAGATTTTTTAAGGCATATTTAGTATAGGAAAACCAGATTCTTGTGTTGCTTATAGGAAATCTTCATGAAAACAAACCTGAGAGAAAACCAAGATCGATGCAAATCAACTTAAACTTTCTCTCTCTTGCCCCATCACCCCTCCCCACACAAACACACATTGACATACATGAACACACTATCAGGAGTACTATTATAATATCTCATTTATTTATTTGAAAGAGAGAATGCAAGCAAGAGAGCACAAGGGGGTGGGGGACAGAGGGAGAGGGAGAAGCGGGCTCCCCGTTGAGCAAGGAGTCTGACTCAGGCCTCGATCCCATGACCCTGGGATCCTGACCTGAGCCAAAGGCAGATGCTGAACCAACTGAGCCACCCAGGCGCCCTGAGCACCATTGTAGCTTTATTAGCATACTTGGTCATTGAAACCAGGACCCATGATGAGACCACAAAAGTGTAGTAGCTTCTTTGCAGCTAGAAGGAAGGTAAAAAGAAGAATAAACACCCAGCTCTGGGTATCCATTTGAATAGCTAGTGAGCACTTCAGACTCGGCACCGCTCAGACTTAGTTCGTGTTCTCCTTTCACAGCTCCTGTTACTTCCTATTGTCCCAAACTTGGTGAATCGTACTAACATCCATACATATGTACACATCAGAGACCTGGGTGTCATCCTTTATACCTTTTCCTTTCTCCCCCGTTTTCAAAGCAATGATGGTGTTCTATCTAGTCCAGTAACTGAAATGCACTTTTGAATCTATGCACTTCTGTTTCTCTCCACTGCCACCACTCATGACCATTGTGCCACCGTCACTCAGCCTGACTGTTGCTGCCATCACCAGCTACCATGTATCCTTCTTGTTCCCACTTCAATTCATGTCCTCATACTTCAGCTGCCCAATGAGCCTTTTTAAATATAAATTTAATCATGTCCCCCACCCTGTCCCATCGTAGTAATGTCTCATTGCTCTTAAGAAAACAACCAAAATCCTTAATGGACCTACACATCCCTTTGCAATAAAACACTGACTTATCCCTAGACTTAGCTATGCCCCTCTTTTCTTCCTACCTGCGTTAATATTTGTTCTCCTTGTAGATCCTTTGATTTGTCTTGGTGCTCTGTCTTCAAGACTTTTCCACATGTCTTTCCCATTGCATGGAACTCTCGTATTCATTCCTTACATCTCAAAGTGATTTCCGTATGCTTAGAAATCAAAATTATTTCCACAGGAAGTTTTCCTGGATCCCCCTAGACTAAATCAGGCTCCTGTGACAAGCTGCCTTGCCAGCACTTTTATCATTTTTGTTGAAGTTAATTTAGTGACTATTTACCCTAAGTTCCATTCGTGCAAGACAGGATGTGTCCTCTTGACCAGTGGTGTCCTCAGAGCCTGAAGCAGCATCTCAAATTGAGTACTAGAAAGGCATTTGTAAAATGGGCCAATGAATGCCATGTGTGGACTTCGATTTCTTGGAATCACAGTGGATTATACCCATGAGTCAGATGGACCCAAGCTAAATGTGAGGTTCTGAGCCTGGATCCCAAAATTCAACTTTCCGATTGTAGATGCAGGAAAAGAAACAGAAGATTCTGGCTGACTAAAAACATAGTTAAAATGAATTCTTGCTGGGCATAGCTGCTCAAGAAGTGATTTTGTTCTCAGGATTTGCAAAGAGAAAGAGATCGTCCAGAATAAGAAACATGGCATTGCTGTTCCATTCTGCGCTGTGTAGTTGTTCCTGAAATGTTTAGTCAGATCTGGGACCTCACACATTGGAACAATCCAGAGGTGAGAGAAGAGGATGCTGAGGGAGGGGCTAGAAACTGTAGAAACCATGAGGTATTATTGAAGTTGTTGGGGAAGTACTTTGGGAACTCTATTAAAAAATCTGAAGAACTCTCACACTTGTAATGAAAGTGTCCTAAGTGTCCTAAAAGAGACAAAGAGACAGGAGACTATGGATGAACTTTGGATGGAGCCAGATGATGGCTCTCTCCACGGGAGAACAGTTTTGAGTAAACTGCCTGAACTGTGATATGGGCTCTGCCCAAAACTGAAAGAACACTCCAGGAATCAGTACTGTCATGTGGTAGAGTGGGCACACCTATAAATTTGTGAGGTTTCTGCCACTGGGTCAGCTGTAGACCGGCTGGTCCCATGGTGCTGGCATTCCACTCTTGTTAGGGATCAACAGTATGGGGGGTGGGGGCACGAGTGTCCTATTTAACTGACATTTATTTGAGAAGATATTTTGTGCCGGGAGTTTTGTTGGACTTGTTCCAAAATGCTGACTTGTATATGCCCTGCCATAGCTCCATACGATAGGTATCTACTTCTGTAGTCCTGTTTAATAGGGATAAAAGTGAGGTTTAGCAGAATTAGGGACTTCCTCAGGATGGCAGAGATGGTATACGATCATTCTCAAATATCCCCTGCCCCTTTTTTTAGATTCCGTAATTCTATGCCACTTTTTCAAATTGATCCTCGAAGAGCCTTGGAGGACTCATTTCTAATTCCGTACCATGCTGGGAGTGACCCCAAACATGGTCAGCACACTGAAAAACCCAACCACAGTGAAAATCCATTTTCACAACAGAACAGAAAAACAAGGGTCTTCAAACTGGGTCATTTCTAATTACCAAATGTAGCTGAG
The DNA here is from genome assembly GCF_022355385.1 of Mustela nigripes. Lineage (NCBI taxonomy): Eukaryota > Metazoa > Chordata > Mammalia > Carnivora > Mustelidae > Mustela > Mustela nigripes. The sequence goes on from NC_081573.1 coordinate 39,977,839, forward strand.
ATGGCAGAGAATGAAAAAGGGAAGTAATAGTGGCAGAATATTTGTGATACACAGGATGGCTTTCTAATTTAATATTTTATTCAGATTTCCAAGAGGAAAAGTTCCAGACTTGGCAACTAGGGAGGTTATGACTCAAGTCATTGAAGGGGAAACCTGGAAAATCATGATCAAAACTTCAATATGCTCATAATTAGGCTAAAAATAAGAGCATACGGGAGCTAAAGGAACACGAGCGCTGCAGATATTGGATTTCCAGTAGATAATGTTGAACGGAATGAATATGTGAAGTCATATTATTGTAGGTGGAGACAGGAAAGAAATAGATGGAGTTAATAACTTAATGCACTGAAGAAATAGCAAAGCTCTAGAGTGATAAATAGAAGTAGAAGGAGAAGAAAATAAATGAATAAATAAAGCAGAGAACAAATGGCCAATAATGCTGGATACTAAAATCCTAAGCTGCCATCAAAGATAATAAAAATACGGGAATGGATATGTAAAAAAAAAAAAAAAATAGAAAGGCAAGAACAGAGTGCATATGGCAAAAATGGAGATAAAAAATATCTCAAAACAATGTAAGAAATCTCTAATTGGTGAGAGATATGTAGCTCATAAAACTCTACGAAATTCAAGTGTAGTGGGGTAGCCCCAAAGGCATCTGATTAGACATGCAGAGCAACCTGAGAGAGTGCCAGAATGTAGCAGAAAAAGAATGGAGATGTTACAATCTAGGGATTTGTTTTTTTTTTTTTTTTTCTTCCTGCAGGTTGAAGAATGCAGTGGAGTATTTGAAAGAACAGAAATGGATTTGGGGACAATACTGTTGGGGTTAGAATCTTGGCATTATGATGCGGGGAAAGTATACCTTTTGCCAATTTCCCTAATCTCTGTAACCTCAGTATTTCCTCTGTCAAGTGGGAATACTAGGGCCCAATGTGGTGCCCTCTTGTGAGCATCAGATTTGAGAACTCCGTGTGAATGGCCTGCCCAATAGCTCCCCACACGAAAGCTTTTTTGATTGCAACGTAGGGTAGTGGAGTGGAAAGAGTGATTACAAAACTGGACGTAGAGGGGAGGGAGGAAATTCACCTTGGTTGAGCCCTTGTCCTATTCTGGACATCGGTACACACTCGTTTCGTCCTCGCAGTGACTCTATGGCAGTAACCTTCATTTCCCCCACATTTCAGAAGAGCACATTGAGGTGCACAGAGCTTAAGTGAAATCTCTTTGGTCTCTTCACTAATAACCGGTAAATCTAGAAATCAAGCCCCAATTTCTGAACAAAAGGTCCTGTTCTTGGCATCACACCAGACAGTTAAAATGGAGGTGCCATGTTCATGGGTCCAGTTCAGATGCCTGAAAGCCGTGACCTTACTCTAGCTGTGGAGTCCTGTTTTCTTCTCTTACGTTCGAAGAACTTTGTTTTCATGCTTTTGTTTTCACCTCCAAGGGGAAAGACCTTCCGTTTATAAAGGGTCTTGAGAGTCCGTGAAGTTGAAAAATTATCCCAACTCGGAATTCTCCATCCTAGGAAACATGCCAGGGGGAGGAAAGTATCAGGAGGAGGAGGGCGCCTGGGTGGCTCCATCGGTTAAGTGCCTGCTTTCGGCTCAAGTCATGATCTCAGGGTCCTGGGATCGAACCCTGCATCCGGCTCCCTACTCAGCCCTGTGTCTGGTGCCCTGCTCAGGGGGGAGTCTGCTTTTCCCTCCCCCTATGCCCCTTTCCCCCCACTCGTGTTCCTGCTCTACTCTTTCTCTCTCTCAAATAAGTAAATAAAAAATCTTTAGGAAAAAAAGAGGAGTTGCCTAGACTCCAGACACCATTTAGGAAGCAGAGGAGGAAAGCTAAAGACTAGAATAAAGAGCCCTGAGGAGACTCTCTGCTCCATCCTCAGTCCTTTCAGCAAGGAGATCTTTAATTTAGATGGAAGACTTCTGCCCCAGATGGACACGGGCGGCCCTTAGAAATGTGTTCTCTGTGGGGGAGGTGTCGGGATGGATTCAGGAGAGGTATTTCATGCCTCACAAATCACTCTGTACATTAAAAAATTAGTAGACAAAACCAGAGCGGTGGCAAATAATTTTCCTAGATTTGCAAAATGTTTTTGATACAGAGCAGGGCAGAAGATTTATCTGTGGGCACATTAAGCTGCACTTGCAACAAAAGGCTGTGCATTGGTGCCCATCGGCGAGCGTAGCAGAAAGAGCCACATGGTGGTGAGGCAGTAAATATGGGCTCAGCAAAGAGAAATATTAGCTTCATTTTTCTTTACCTTTTGCAGAGTGGATTGGTGAGTTTCTGCTCTCCGAAGGACAAGATAGCGTTGCTCCTGTATGAATGAGTTTAAAAGGTATAAACAAGGGAGTCTGAAGGCCTAATTTGGCGGGGTCCAGTGGGAATCTGCCTCCTTGTAGATAATGAGATCATATTTGGAATAGATATGCCACCAAGTGAGAAAATGAATTTAATAGAAATATCACTGCTATTTACAACTAAAGGAACATTGGCGAAATTTTCTGAAAAGAGAATGAATTCATGGCCTGGGACTTTTTTGGGTGTGGAAAAGCACTTAGTATGTGACCCTCCCATCATCCTGTGGATAAATGCAACATGAGTTTATAGTAATTCAAACCTCTGAGTTATATTTAGCTAAGGTTGAAAGAGTTTGAAAATTCAGCCTTGAGCTACATTTCTTGGCAGTAGGAGCAGTGTCTTATATTCACTTTCCACCTTTCTAGGTGCTAAAATTCTCAGAGCCTGGCTCTAGTCTCTTTTTCTCAACAGAGGATATGCCCCACCATTGGTGTTAGAAGGACACTGGTTCACCCATAACTCTAGACAATGACTGTGGCTTGATCAATGAAGAAGAGATGTCCTGGGTCTTCTGCTAATGGAAAACTATGCAACCATGGAGAAGTTTAATTTTTTTCTTCCCTTTGGCCCTTTGACTTTTCCACACACGGGGGTATGCTTCCTTGGAGACCTCATGTTGATGATGAATTCAGAATTGATTCACGTATACTTGCAGCACACACAGATTAATCCCTACACGTGAACCCTGAAGTAGGCGTGTTTGTGGAACAGCCCTGAGCGGGAGAGTGCATGTGCATCCAACCAGCCAAATACTGGTCTCCCTGGAATCTTTGGAAACTTGAAGAACCAGCATATATAGTAGCCAGTTCTTTCTTATGATTGTAGATAGTGGAGGAAATAGACATGGTGGACCAAAAATGAGAGTAGGATGGAAATGCTGATGATGGCCCTTTGTGGCATGGCATGTCTTGATCAGTGCTCAAGAGATAGTCTGTGTTTTGAGTTGCTCACCTTCCTAGGGCACATTCATGGCTGTTTCATTTGAGTCACACCCCATATCTACCATGCTTATTTCCATTTTTCAGGTGCACAAACCGATTCGTAGTGTTTTAATGACTCCCCAAGGTCACACTGTCATTTAATATCAGAATTAAGATACCCATTTAGAGGTCACTAGCCACAAACCCAGAAATGCTCAGGCTCAGGGACCTCAAGGAGATGATACCCTAGGAAGAATCACAACCAGCCAGAGAGGCTTTAGGAATCCTCCCCTCCCTTCCAGGTACGGGATTTCCTCTCTCTTCCCTGGTGAGAACCCCAGCCTCCTTTTATGGATGTGGGAAATAAAATGAGATGAATGAGCTGGAGACTTAAATAGTTATAAAACCATTAAAGAGAAATCTGTCTTAAGTTATCACCTAAGGGGCCAGTAAAAATTGGTCGTCATAGAGGTGGATTTTTAAATAAAGTTTGAACAAAATTACACTCAGATCCCTAGGGATGCTGCTAAATAATCTTTTCAAACAGGGGGTTACACAGCGAGGTGACCTTCCTGCCTCACTGCCTGTAAGTTCTATATGGAGATATCCTGTGTTGAGCAAGCCTCTGAAGAATTTGCATTCCCTCTGTGGATACTTTTGTCTCCTGGGTCTTCTATTATCTTGCCCAAAGCAATATACTAATCTTGGGGGAGGGGTTGTCAGTGCTTCCTGCAAAACTGGGGACTCACCTGAAATTTCTATCCTTGAAAATCTAGTATCCTTTGAAGAGTCTTTATCTCAGCAAATATCTGCGTATCTAAGAATCTCTTAACCTCCCATCTCCAATATTATCAGCTTCTTGCTTGAAAACCTGTTCCAATACCCCATCCTGTCTCCTACAGCAATTCTTGACTCTCTGTGTTATTTTCTCCTGCCCTTCCCCCATACACCCATCGCAAAAATCACCTCAACAATTGCCTCCTATGTTATGTGCTAAGCCTTGTGCAACTGGGATGGGTTTTGCTTCTTTATGTCCCACACCTGCCCTACCGTGTACACGACACTCAGATAATATGTTTAAACTTGGGAGAAGCTCAAAGGCAGTCTGTGGCTGAAACATCACCCCCCTCCCCTGCCCCAACCCCCACGCTTAGGGCAGTTTTAACCCACCGTAAGGAGAGAGTAAATGTTGACTGAATGGAAAGTAAATGAGTGGGTGAGTGGAATGTTTCTTCCAGGAAGGCACATGGAGGCTTCCCTATCCCCAAGACACACCTGGTCATGCCCACTTTGCAGGACTGTGTGCCACACTTCTCTGACAGTCCAAATCTTCCCAGGCCGTCCAGACTCCATCTGTAATGTGCCTTCTATATGGACACACCTCCTCTGGTAACTCCACCTTCTAGCAGCTTTGTTACTGAGTCAACATTTGTGGATTGTTTGGTGGAAACTGATGGGAAAGAGAAGCTGCTTCAGGAAGGTTTGCATTAAGCTGAGGCAGTTTAAGCGGAAAACATCTCTCCTTCTTGACCTCATTTTCAGTCATCCAGAGTGCAGTCTAAGACAGAAGAGAGTGGGAATCTAAAGATGTTAGAAAGGAGATGCTGACTGGTGAGGGTCAGCTCCCAGGTGTGGAAATAGGGTTGTAATTTGTGGGTTCCAACTGACTCTATATCGAAGGTGTTTCCATACTGAGGGGTCTGGGGCCGTCACCCCACCTACCCATGTCAGAGGAGTGGCTAGTCTCAATATGCCTTTTCTCGAACAGTGCTATGTTTGAGATTTACCTGAAAGGTGAGATTTATATTCTCAGAGACAGCAAGAGGCAGCCACAGAGATTAGCCCATCATCTGCCATTGTCCTCCTGGAGGGCGATATCTCACATCCCAGAGAGTTCATGCTGGATGAAAACCACTTTCCAGTGCATTCAGTCCAGGTATGCAAAGATGACGAAGACCCAATGCATCATTCTGTCTACGCTTGCCTAAGAGGAAAATTGTTTCTAGGCTGCAGGCAAGATAATTGTTTAGTCTTGATACCACATTATATCAGGATGGGGCTTTTGTCAAAAGCTCTTCATGACCATGATTCCATTAAGTTTCCCTACACCCTGTGATAGAGGAAACACCTTGCTTCCATCACAGATGGGCAAAATGAGGCTTAGAGAATATGATGCTTCTACAGAGGAATTGGGAGTGAAAGTTGATTGTGACCTCTGAGTCCTAGCTTACCTGGTAACCTGAGCTCAGTTTCTCTCTCTGTATCATTTAGGAATCTCCACAATCAGCCAAAAGATTTGTATTTTCTCATTACCTTAGCAGCTTCTTCTGAATAAATCTTTTTTTCCCGGCACAAGGAATGAATTTAAAGGAATATATTAAATTAAAAAAAAAAAATTGGCTTGCAAAGCAAGGTTCTGCTTTAACCCTAATATCTCCCTCAGATTTCCTCCTGCACACATATGTCCTTATCAAACACAATTCACATTCTCTGGAAACAGGTTGAGATTGGCGTCATGGCCAGAGGCAGGAATGAAGGTGTGGGCATTATCATAGCAAATAACAAGCGAGTAGGTGATGGCTGTGAGGGAGTTCAGGTTCCAGAGCACTAATTGCTGAGAGTTTTCCAAGAGTAGAGGAATTTGGATAGATTATAATTTTTAATACAATTACATTGAGAAATACATTTTGAAGAATGAATTTTAAAAATTGAGGTCACTGATGCTTTTGCATTTCTCTCCATTAGAGGGAATAAAAACAAGCTTTTTAATATCATTGCCTCATGCCAGCTTATCCTCTTGGCTCCTTGAGATTTCTCACAAAAGCTCATTGGATATCTGGAAATCAGCTCCATGAGCAACTTTAAAATAAGTACCTGCATATCTAAATATACAATATGATGGACACACTGCTTTTCTTAAAAAGTAGAATACATTTCACATGAACTTAATCATAAAAGAAAGACACAGAAAAGCTTAAATAGTAGGCTTTTCTGTGATATTCTAATTTGATTTAAAATCACTCCCAAGGGACACCTTCATGGCTCAGTGGGTTAAGCCTCTGCCTTTGGCTCAGGTCATGATCCCAGGGTCCTGGGATCAAGCCCCGCATTGGGATCTCTGCTCAGCAGGGAGCATGCTTCTCTCTCTCTGCCTGCCTCTCTGCCTGCTTGTGATCTCTGTCTGTCAAGTAAATAAATAAAATCTTTTAAAAATAAATAAATAAATAAATAATAAAAATAAAATCACTCCCAATTCAAATGAAAAATAGCCTCTTTGAAAAAAAAGTACCTTTTTCCCTCTGATGAGAATACACAGTCACTTTGAGGAATTTGGGAACTGCTGCAAAAGTAAAGAAAATAAAAAGCACACATCATCTCACATCTCAGAAGCAGGTGTTAATCGTTCAGTAAATTTTCTCTCTCTGTCTTGACTTCATTTATCATTTTTTTTCCCACTTAACGGGTTTCGTAGTGCACATAGAACTTTATATATTTTCTTATATTCCTTTTAAGATCCTCTCCCGTTCATTTTCCCATGTTGATAAAAAAATCTTCCAAAAACGTTTTTAATAGCTATCATATAGATACTTGCATTGTCTTACATTATCAATTTAAGTTCTTTAAATGTATTTCTTAATGAAAGAAGGAATATGAGCAAAGTGGGTTTGGGTTTCATTTGGAAGAAGAGTGTATGAAATCACAGAATTTTAAAACCAGAAGATTACTACCTCGCCTCATCTGGAGATCTGAAAATCCCAGCCTAGGGGAAGGAAACTCTTCCAGGGCTACACTGTGAATGAGCAATGGAGGGCAGATTGGATGCAGAAATTTATTGATCTTCCCAGCTACTCGTCCTCCCTGTGGAAGGCATGTTCCTTCAAGAAGGATGAGGCCTTAGTCCACTCCCTGAGGTAACTTGCTTCTGAAACCTGCACCTGGGGCCCCCACAGGACATGAAGAGACTGAAAGGCGAGTCTTTACAGGAAAGGACATCTGTTGTTATAGGTTTAAACAAGGTCTTCTGCCAAACAAATCAGAAGGGCGTTCTGAGAACACCTGCAATAATGGGCTTAAAAATTTCAGATGCCAAAAAAAGAAAAGAGAAGTTTCAGGTACCAACATCAGAAAAAGTACTGGTGATACCATGTTCTGAAACTCCCCAGATCTCAGATATTTCATCACTAAGTGTCTTCATCATGATGTTCAGGCATACGTGCCTAATGGTCTTACAACCTTTGTTGAGTAAGTGTGTGTCTGTTGTACCCTCACAGTCAGGTATGGAGTGGAGGGAAAGAATACCCTCCTTCTGGTACTATGGGAGCAGAGAACAGAAGAGAGAGAGCAGATCTGGAAGGATCCTTCTCATTCAGACATCTGGGACAGGGAGAGGAAACGTAAGAGCTGTGGTTTTGTATTTGTTATTAGAATTAATTGCTAGACAACGAAGAAAGAGACGGAATGGATGGGGGGGGTGGATGAGAAAGAGAAGGAAGAAAAGAGACATGGAGGGAAGAAGAATAGAAGAAAAAGGATGGAATGCCTTTTATATGTTGATCCTGTTAGTAAGTACTCTAAGTATATTGCAAAGGAATGCCAGCTTTCTGAGCTACTCATTCCCTGAAGGGCTTCCTGAGAGAGAAGTTCAGAGAGCTTGGTCTCCACCAAACCTGTCAGCCCCATGTTCTCTGATTATATAAAAGGACGACTGGATGCAGGTTTGCAGGGGAGGTCAATGTTCCTAGATGTTATTCTGTCCCTGGAAAAGGGGAGCGGATGCTACCTCTCCCTGAAACCAAAAAAAAAAAAAAAAAAAAAAAGATGGGGTGGACCAAGATAGTCATCAGTGAAGACTGAGAAGACAGCACAAAAATCTCCATACTGAGGTCTCAGTAGATTTCTGCCCTGCCCTTCAGGTACCAAAGCAGGAAGCCAGACACAGGCAGTGAGTGTGTGGGATGCTCATACTTTGCAGTAGATGGGTATGGCTACCCCCAAACTTCCTCTCAAGTTCTTTTGTCCCAGAAGCTTTAGCAGGTGGATTCCACATGTGGTTGCAACCTGAGGTTTGGTTGAAGAAGGTTGTGAGTTGGATGAGTGGCTAACCATGGAGGGAATGCAACAAAACATGTCAGTTTCATCCTCTGTAAAACGAGAATAATATTGCGCTCTTCTCTCAATGACACTTAAGTAGTAATTGAGCTACATAAAATATTTAACATAATGTTTAGTATAATGTTTAGGATTATGAGTAGAATATGTTTGTGTTCTGAAGAGATTTATTATAGGAGATTGGCTAACATGATATTGTAGGAGGCTAGGCCTTGAGATCTACCTGGTGATTCCACAAGCCAGAGACCAAGGAGAGCTGATTGTGTAGCTCCAGTCCCAGTCTTAAGACCTGAGACCAAGGAGATCCATTGAAAAGCCAGCATGCTTGAGATCCAGGATTTGTCTCATCTCAAATCCCAGGGAGGAAGAAAAGCCAATGCCCCTGTCCAAACTCAGTCAACTACAAAGAATTGTCTTACCCAAGGGAGGGTCAACCTTTGATCTAGCTTGCCTTCATCTGATTGGATGATGCACACCCACGTTATGGAGAGCATCTGCTTTACTCGGTCTACTGACGTAAATGTTAACCTCATCAAAAAACATCCTCACAGACACTCCCAGAATAATGTCTGACCAAATGTGTGGGCACTTCATGGCCCAGTCAAGCTGGCATAAAATGAGCCATCACAAGATAGTACCTGACATAAAATAAGAATTCCAAATGGTGAGTATTGATTACTCTTCCCATTTTTAATATTTTGGATCATACCTCCTTTAATGAAAATGCAAAAAGTTACTAAACAAATCCTGTATGATGATGGGAAGGCATGGTTTTAGTAATACCTTAATTATAACCTGAGTCTAGTGAGATTGAGTTTTGCAGGTTAGAACCATGAGCATTTAAGCATTTTGTTTACAGAAATATCCTGCACGAAAGCTTTGGAGAACTTTTGTAATAAGATTCACCCATGAGCCAATCTCCTGTAAAACATTTTTTAAAGGTGTTGGCTAACAACCTCTGTGCATCTTTATTTATAGAGATACGACTGTCCATCTAGGTCAGATACTCAGACACACATAATCCTAAAAGCTTTTGGAACATTTGGAATAATTTAACCAACTTATGAATTTAATTAGGTTTTTCTCCACGTAGTGTGTTGGAAGAGACAGCAGTTTATACAAAGACCATAATCTAGGAAAAAAAAATATTTTTTAGAATGGAAACCAGGTCCACAGGGCAATTGGGACATTTTGCTTGTCAGCGAAATAAATTTATTCTGAATTTATGAATTGATAATAAGCCACCTTCTCATAATGATTAATGGTAATTAACCTTTTAAGGCTCCATCACTTACCTGGCCATCTCTGGCTGACAGCTCTGGGAGATTGGATAGAATGCTGATGGTAGAAAAGACCTTTGTCTGGACTCCCAAGGTCCTGTAAGGTAGAAAACAACATTTCTGTGTGGAGATGCCACAACTCTGATGCAGCCTCAGAGAATTTCAAGTGAAGGAAAAGTATGCACGTGGGCCATCTTGGTGAGAGAAAGGAGAGCGCTACTCCTGAAAGCTGTGTGACTTTGGTAAAGTCTTTTCACCTGTGTGAAGCTGTCTTCCCTCATCTTGTAAAATGGAGGAAGAGTGAATACACTAAAAATTAACATTTTCAACGAAGAGTGGGAATGCAGAGGACCAAAGGCAAGCCCTGTTGTCAAGCGGCCGGCATCCGATGGAATCTGTCTTCCAACAAGTGAGCACTTACCACACATCCTGACACAAACCTAGCTCCGTGACCTTCTGGTTTTGCCTGCCTTAGGCCTCCCCACCACTGACATGGACAATATGAGCTTCAAAGATAGCTTGGAAGGGGATCCAAGTAGATGGAGAAGTCGATGTAGGTGGGGACTTAGTATGTAAGATGTTTACCAAGGGGCGCTCTGGGGAAGAGAGGGGAAGAAAGCAGGGTTCGGCACAGTGGGAAAATGTGAGGCACGATGACAGGTGTGGTTGATGCCAAATTGAACCCGGGAGCTCAAATGGTCTGTCGGAGTTATTATTATTTATTTATTTTTTAATTGAGGGAGAGCTGGTCTCAATATGTGCAGCATATTGATTCGATATTTGTGCCCATCAGAGTTGTTCTGAGTCAGCATTGGTGGCCTAGGCTGTATACCTTTTTTTTAAATTTAACTTAATTTAAGTTTTTTAAATTTTATTTTTTATAAACATATAATGTATTTTTATCCCCAGGGGTACAGGTCTGTGAATCACCAGGTTTACACTGTGCACTCACCATAGCACATACCCTCCCCAATGTCCATAACCCCACCCCCCTCTCCCAAACCCCCTCCCCCCAGCAACCCTCAGTTT
>NC_081573.1:39988652-40249598 GCF_022355385.1 Mustela nigripes
CCCAGCAACCCTCAGTTTGTTTTGTGAGATTAAGAGTCACTTATGGTTTGTCTCCCTCCCAATCCCATCTTGTTTCTTTCATTCTTCTCCTACCCCCTTAACCCCCCATGTTGCGTCTCCACTTCCTCATATCAGGGAGATCATATGATAGTTGTCTTTCTCCGATGGACTTATTTCGCTGAGCATGATACGCTCTAGTTCCACGTCATTGCAAATGGCAAGATTTCATTTCTAAATGGACAGAAGGCTGTATACTTTTGCAACAGTCAGTCGCTGGATGCAGGCTGCCCCAGAGTCATGACCTTGACTAAGGTGGCACTCTGCCTATGCCTGAGAGAATCCCTCAAGGGGCTGTGTGCTGAAGGAGGTTGGCCGAGAGCCCTCCAAGCTGCTGTGGCCACCAGCCCTTCATGGAAGGGGACATAGTGTGGCCTATCACAGTGTCCTCCACACCAGCATCCAGTAAGCACTTACTGTATCCCAGGCAGGCTCTGTGGATTGGCTCCTGCTTTATCACGTTACTCCTGCCACTACCCTATGATGGAATTAGTGTACACATTTGCCACATGTTGAAACTGATGCCAAAGGTCTAAGAACCAAAAACTTGTGCACCTAGAAGTCAAACCACGTCATTAGTTCTATTTAATGTAAACTTGCATGAGTCCAAAGCTTTGCAGCAAACTGTCAGCTCATACTAACTTGCTAGTACTTCTCTGATTTTTACATGGGGACTGGTTTCACTTCCCCTCCTCATCCCTTTTTAAATTTCCTCTCTCTGTGGAATTGATTCCAGACCATGACTCCATCTTTTCCCAGCTAGGTGGAAATAATCATTACCTGTTCTTTATTCTCCATGTGTATGGCAAGTTCTGTTAACTTGTAGAGCTGTGAACTTGTCTTTCTGAGCCTCCGTTTTCCTAATCTGTAGTGTGGGAATGATAGTAGCACCTATCACATCGAATATCTAAGAAGACTAAAGAAATAAATGCATAGGTATCATATTGAGAAGATTGGTAGTATATAGCAAGGGCTATCTAAGTATTTGCTAGTATTTTTATTTGCATATTCCTCTAATAAAATATGTCAGTAATATCATTTTTGTTCATGCATCTGTAGATTTTTTTGTTTGTAAGCATATATTTTATAAGGATAAGATAGTATGATCGATATTTATTGTAATAGTTTTAGGTCTTAGCGTAATACCTCATAGCAGTTGGTACCCAATAAAAGGCTATTACATTGAATTACATTTTAACAAAATATAATCAAATTTTACCACTTATAAGCTTTAATGTCTTTCAGATTGTTTACTTAGCTCCATGCATCATGCTGTCCAAGTCTATATAATTCCTTCCTTCTGATTTGAAGTCAGATGGATTTGGGGACCAAAGTCTGGCTGATATTTGTTAATTAGCCAGTTTAAGCCTCTATTTCTACATTGGTAAAATGAAAACAGAGTGCCTAGTCACAGGGTTTGTAAACAGAATTAAATGAGATATGTAAGTAGAGTAATTAGGATGTGGCACATAGCAAATCCTCAGCAAACGTTTGTCCAATAGTAGTAACAGCTACAACAATCATGTCCACAATCATTCTTCTAGTTGAATTTATTCAGTGCTTCTTAGCCTTTTGGGAGATAAAAGCACCCAAACTGGAAGGACAGTAGAAAGATCATACCTACTGGAATCTGGTTACATCCAAAAGTATCTTTTAACCTTTGAACGAATTCATCTGCGTTAGTCTTGGTGTGTGTGTGTTTTCATTTGCAGTTGGGAACAATATCATGCAAATGTCATTGAGTTTTTAGGGTTAAGTGGGGTAATGCTTCTGAAGCATTTCATTTAGTGACTGAGATCCAGAAGGCACGCATAAAATGTTAGCTTTGTGATGCATGTGTAAAACGACACATGGAGCTCCACGTATACGCAGGGTTACCGAGAGAGCATGGGGAATGCCAGCGCGAAGTGGGTCCTCCGCACATGGAAGCTTTTCTGTTAGAGATCCTGTTCTCCCCTAGAGGAGACAGGAGACTCCCCAACCCCACACCCTGCACAATACTCAGGAGTACGTTAAATGGTGGAAAAACGTGACAGTCTGCTCTAATGAGACATCCCGTTGACTCTGGCTGCTCCCAGGTCAAGCTGCCTGTGTCAGAGCAAGAACGCTAATGGACGAGGTGGCTATGTCTTTCCATATGACTGAGCTCTGGCTTTTTAATGAAGCAAGCAGCCCACACACCCAGGCGGTTTGGGGATGTGTGTGTGCCTGGGTCTCCAATGACAAATGATTTTTGTCCTAAAAAGAGAATGGAAAGAAACGACAGGACATGAAGGCTCAAAATATCCTCTTATTTGCATCCATCAAAGAAAAGCTGACCAAGACCTTCCCACACATACAGATGACCCTTGCACCAGACAGGAAGGAATAAAAAACACACGGCTTTTCCAGGGGGGCCATAATACCTTCAGGAGCTTTAACAAAGGATAGTGTCAGCTGCTTGACTTCTTAATGATGAATAATTCATACACATCAAAGCGGCTCTCACAAAGTATATTTTTCTACAGCCTCAAAGACAATGAAACAACAGCAAAAAGGCCAGAAGGGGAAAGTGTTTTTGAAATCACATCATCTCTACTATCTGTCTTCCCTACATTATAATACCCATGCTCTGGTCTTGATTGAAATCAACTGCAATGTTATTTTAAAAGAACATTTTTTTAAAAAATACTCTGATTTGCTACTTAGCCCACCTAATGGCAAACTCCTATTCAGCCTTCAAAGCCCAGCTTAAAATTCACATGTTTTGCAGTCAACTCTGCCACCCACCTTTCCAACAGTGTCAGTCTAATCTTTTCTCATTATATTAAACATAATCTCTCGACTGCAATCATTATGAAGACCTTATTCTTTTAAATCCTGGACTCAGAAAGTCTAAAGCTTAGACACCCTGTCTTATATATCTCAGGATCACCAGCACCCAACAATAGATACAATAGAAATGAATAAATGTTCATAGAATTGAAATGCTTGGATTCTTGAAATAAACAAAGAGCATACTTAAACTGAAGAATTGGAATGCTAATATATATTATGTCTATAAAAACCAAAAGTAGATGAAAAGAGTATTTCCAGAACCTCAAAAACATCATTGAGCATTATTTTTTTTTTATCACTTTGCGTTTACTAAGAAACCAAATCAAAGTCTTAGAAATGCAAGGAGTTGGGGGATCCCTTTGCAAGGCTTATCAGCACTCTTTAGGGGGCAAACATTTTAAAGTGAAATATTTGTCAGAGCTGAGATAAAATTAAAATGGCAGACTCACAATGTAGGTTATTTTTATAGTCTGTCTTAAAACATAAACTCCTTAAACTCCCTTCCTTTTTGATCATCATAAATGAAAATTTACTACAGACGTACACACATCAAAATGCAGATGTTACCCACTTTTCATACTTCTCAACTGTTCGCCGCTTCAACAAAATACCACTTCAATGTCAAGGGAGAACACATTTCTTTTGTGGGGTAAATGCTCGTTATCAAAGGGAAAAAGGACATATATTTTAAGCTAAACCATTTATTCACTGACTATATGATAATGCTTATTGTGTTTCAGATACTGGGCTAATCACCAAGAAGATATCTGGGTAAGAAATTGTTGGATCTTATACTCATGGACATCATAATCTAGCAAAGGAGAAAGATGCAAAGATCATTGTTTTAAAATATATTTTTCTACTTAATGTATGAACAGTTATGGTTTTATAGATGGTATTGTGACTGATTCTTTCTGGGGAGTTAGAAATAGTTTCAGAGAAGAAATGATTTTTAATCTGATTCTTGAGGGCTGAGTGAAGAGAGATTTTCCTGTGGAAGAAAGGCAGCTGGAGCTTGTCCGAAGAAGCGATCAGTGCTTTCAAAGATCTGGTGTTATGGAAGGTATTGATGGAAAATACCATATGGCCGGGTGCCCAATTTATGGAAGGGCTGAAGCAGACAAAGCTGGAGAAACCAAAAGATAGCCTATGGCCAAGACCCTTGAATTATAGGTTGATAAATACAGTGTTTATGTTTAAAGATGACCTTGTCAGCCTCTTGGGTGAGAATGGGAGAAAAGAGGCTAGGAACACCAATTAGCCATTTCTTTGTGATGCATGAAGTGATGACGGTTGAACTAGAGCTAGGAAGAGGCTGCAGAAAGAGAGTCTCGGCTTTTCAAGGTTATTGTGATCTTTCTGAGAATATCAAATACATAAAAAAAAACAGACATGTCAGTGAGGATGAGGAGGAGCAGAGAAAGACTGAGGGGGGAAGAGGTTTACACAGCTTTATATAAAATTAGTTAAGCTATAGAACTTTGAGAAAGCTGGGAACTTAGTCCAGACATTTTAAAGGGCTATGTTGGGGCCGGGTGGGGGGGTAGGGGTGGTGCCTGGGTGGTTCAGTCTGTTGAGCATCTGACTCTTGGTTTCGGCTCAGGTCACGATCTCAGGGTCCTGGAATTAGGCTCTGTGCTCAGTGGGGAGTCTGCTTGAGATTCTCTCTCTCTCTCTCTCCCTCTGTCCCTCTCCCTCTCTAAAATAAATAAATACATCTTTAAAAATAAATAAATAAATGGATATGTCAGAACCCAAAATGAGACATAGTGAGTTTTGGGTAAGCAGGTGATGGCCAGGACTACAGAGCCTACAACCAAAGACTGTGGTGTTGACTGAACTAGGTCAGGACTATCATCTGTAAGTAGCTTCAGGATCATGCATCTGGGTTTAAAAGGGTGGTCCTTATGGGATCGTGAGTGTAGGTGTGCAGCAACCATCTTGGATAGACGGTGAAGAAGGTAACAGAGCACATCCTAGCTCTCTTCTCCCACCGTCTCTCAACAACTCAGGCTCCTTACTCAGACAGCAATGAAGATTTTGCTACTCATGATTCTCTCTTTTATGACTGTTGCAGGTATCCAAAGGAAGACTCTGGCACCTGGGTCTCAACAGCCTGGGTATCCCTTGAAATCAGGAAATGTATACCATTTTAGGTGGACAGCAGAGTGGAGTGAGTAGGAAGGGAGAGAGAGATTAGAATCACATATGGAGGAAGCAGGGCTATGACTCAACAAGACACAGACATAGCTAAATTATTATGCTTCACACCAAGGCATGTCAGGAGAACCAGCAGACAATATGTGGCCAAAAAGATTTAGAAAATAAAATACAAGAGATAAAATGCAAGGTCAAGTGGGCAGTTCAGAAACCAGTTCTCCATTAGTCTGGACTTCTCCTTGTAGGTAAAGGTTAGTCTACCCTTGACCTTTGCTGCATTCATGTCTTTCCCTGCATTTGCAGAAAAGCTGCTATACAGTTTTCTTAATGATTGAATGATGAGGAAAATAAAGGCTTGCCTTTTAATAAACATATATAAAAGGAAGCCATCGGTTGAACCTAATGAATGAAGAATTCGAATTCCTTATCAGGCAAGTAAAATTGTTTTGCATGCTCTTCTGAAATGCAAGTTGCCAGATCTTCCTTCATTAATTCATTAACATATATTCACTGAGTATCTTCTATCTGTCAGGCACTGTCTGCATGTGAGACAGTGCTTGGATACATGAGAGAGAGCAAAAAAGGGCACGATCCCTGTTTCATGGAATTTACAGTCTACTGAGGAATGATAGACATTCAGGACATAATCCCAAAACTAAATAATTGAAATTGAGATTAAATCTCAAAGAGGATGGAATAAGTTTCTGTAAATGCAAATACAAGCAGACATGACCTTGACTCAGTGGGTGGTGGGTTACGGCTTCTCCAAAAGATAAGTCTTGAGCTGTGATCTGAAGGATGAGTATGGTATGAGCAGTTCAAACAGTGGGAGCAGCCTGTGTGAAAGTCCTGTGGCTAGGATCCTGAAAGATCTCTACTGTGGTTGGGGTTACAAAGAACCAGGTAGAGGGAAGAGGGGAAAGTATTCTAGAAAGAGGCTAAAAGACAAGGAAGGAGGGAGCCAAATGGATGCTTTGCTAAGGTTTTGGATTCTTTTCTTACTGTTCGAAGAACAGTGAGTTTCCATACACAAGTAAGTTCCATGATTTTGTTGCTTCAGTATGCATATGGCTTTTGTTTCCTTAACCCTTCACAACAGTATGATCAGAGCTGTATATCTTGGTTTAAGAAAGAAACCAGAAATTAAATAAATTAGACAATTTTGCAACTCTCAAGAAATCCACAGTTTACAAGAGAGAAAAGTAAACCGGTAATTGTGAACCGTGCAAACCATGGTAGGAAAAAGAAAAGCTAGGAGGAGTTCATACCGGGGTCTCCTCACCGAACCTCCAGAGCAAGCTCAGATTCCCAGCTGGGGGACAGTTGAGCCCAAAAGACAAGTTGAGTTTTCCTAACCTATTTTGAATAACAGCTAATATACATTAAATGCTTACTGTGTGCCCGGCACTAAGTGCTTTTCATCTATATTTAAGACAGCAAAAGCCACGGAGGTATTTTCTGTTATTATCCTCCCTTTAAAGATGCAGAACCTGAGCATCAGAAGCATTAAGCAGTTTGTTCAAGATCACACAGCTAGGACATGGGAGAGCTGTGATTTGAACAAAGATGCTTAAGATAAGGGCCAGAGTGCAGGGAGACTAAATTGAAGATTTCAGATCAAAATATTAAAATACGAGATGTGATGATTTAGAATGATTACAACCTCTCTGAGATTGTAAGTGCAGCATCTTTGCCCAAATTTGTGAATAACAGCTTGTGCCAAAATAACACTAATCTCCACCCTTAAAATAGTGGAATCTTTTGTGTGATGGGCATATTAAAAACGAATAATGCATATGCATCAGAGAACACATCAGTACTTAGACAATCCAAAAGGACCTGTTTTTATATCATTTGACTTTTCTTCTCTCCCCCTATAATTACTTCATTTCAGCTAAATCACACTGTATTATGATTTAACAACTGGAACAGTCACTTAAGCATTAATGTTTTGCAAGCACCTTTCCAGAGTTCCCACCAGCTATCCAGGCTTAAAAGGGACAACAATGAGGGATCAATCACTTAGTGGCCCAGATAAACCACATAGATGTGCCCAGTGTTCAGTTTTGCTGTTGAATGCTGCCCTGGCCGGCAGCTACCAGTTTTCTTATTATTAAACTCTGAGGTAGGCTAATCGTGGAGTGAAGCAAGAAAAATGACTGATGCTCTTAAAGGTAAGTGAAGCTGGCAGTGGGCGGGGAAAGGCACAGGTATTCTGACTATAGATTGCAACTTTGCCTACCTTTTCAAAATTCATTCCTCCCCTCTTTAGCCCATTCTAAAACATTGTTTCTTTCTTTACCCATTCACCTCCTAATGAAGAGACAGAATGTATCCGGAAGCTATAAGATGAAATGCAGAACCCTAATCGTTCCCATGCTTCCTGCAGATTTGAAATTCCAGCCTGCATTTCATTCCCATGCATTTCTTGGAGACTCCACACATGTGTAAATAATCAAACATATCGAGTGGTCAGTGGGTGTTTTCTCTGCAAATGCATATGGAGTAGGCAGAGCCCTGAGTACAAATAGTGACTAGTACTTGCAGATTTAGGTAGGGACTTTTAGTCTTGGAAAGAATCTTCATGACTGCCTTCCAGGCCCTGTTTGATAAATAGGGGGTCCTGGACATAGATGGGGGATGTGCACCGCCCAAGCTTGCAGGATGAAAACACTGGCTTCCTGACCTGAAGCGGGAAGCGGCTGTTTTTCCAGCTACCCTGCACAGACCTAAAATAGCTTTGCAATTCCTACTAAGCTCTATGTCCCCTTCTTCCTAATGAGAGGCATAATCCATCATCATTTGGAAGGCACTCATTTTTAAAAAGTAGGAAATGAAATTCCCCAGTGTAGTTACATTTTAATTTGCAGGGAACCACTGATTCAGGAGCAGTATCTCTTAAGAGGAAGGTCATCAAAACGCATGCAGGTATCAACCTTACCACTCTGACTTGCTGTGAGTCTAGGGGGCACAGGTCAGAAAACTTCTTTCTGTACAGGTTCAGGCTGTAAATCTCTTCGGGGTTTGTGGCCCATATTATAGCATCACTGAACCCTACTCTTGTATCAAGAAAGCAACCATAGATGGCACACAAAGGAATAGGTGTGGCCAAGTTCCAATAAGACTTTAGTTATGGAGGCTGATCTTTGAATTTTGTGTACATTTCACATGATACAAAAATCTTGTGTTTTTTTTTTTGTTGTTGTTGTTGTTGTTTGTTTTTTCAAAATGTAGATTGCTGTTCTTAGCTCACAGTTCTACAAAAACAGATGGCAGGTTGCATTTGTCCCTGGTGCCATACTTTGCTGTTCCCTGGTGCAGAGTACAATACTTGTAACTGTTTCTCTGTGTGGTTTGAACTATTAGCAAATATTCCTTTGGCCACAGGAGAGTTCTTTTTTAGCACAGGTCCTGTTTTCCATTGTATTCCAGAACACAGCTAGATATTTCCCTGTAGAGAAGTCTTCAAAATACTTAAAGGTATAGCTAAATCTATTCTTTCTCCCCTAGATTATAATCCTCCTCAAAAGAGTACTGTATCTGATTTGTCTTGAAATTATCGGGATGTAGCAAACCACCACACCCATATTATCAGGACAAACAAAGGATTCCTGGGGTAGGAAAAGCCATTCCAAAAACTCATTAGAATCCTTCAGAGTTTCCTTCTCACTGTAGACTTCATGATTCCAAGTATGGTTTCAAGTATTTTAAACTTTCATTCATTCATGTATAGAGTACACGTGTCTAGAGTACATGAGCACCTACACAGTAGCATTCAAGTCTCCCTGTGATCTGACGTGGGTGAAATTCTAATCTCCTCTCATGATATGCCTCCACGCGCAGTCACTCCCTTACTCCACCGAGAGTGACAATCAGCGTGCCAGGGACTGTTCTAGCTCCTGAAAGTCAGCAGTGACCAGGCCAGTTAGAATTCCTGTTCTCACGGAGCTTTCAGCCGGGTGAGGATCCTCAGCGGGTAAGGGATACGGAACAATTGTATGAGTAAATGAATAGAAACATGCATACCTCATGGCAGCAGACCAGGTTGATGATGCATGGAGAGCGGCTCACGGGAATGTTTATATTGTGCATTAAAAACAAGTTAGCCCTTTCCAGATATTCCTAGTTTTCTGCCCCACTCGGGGCACCCCCACCCCCAACACACATACCTGAATTTCAAAGTATCATCATTTGCAATTTTTCCCTTATTCCCAAAAAAAATCACCACTGGGGAGGAGGGTCATTTTGCTTTGCTGTCATTTTTTTTTTTTAAAGACTCTGTCATCCCCCCTCTTATCCAGAAGATAAGTCCCCTCTTACTTGGGGCTTGGAAAGCAGCCACATTTGAAGAGTCCAACGGAACCAGCCTAAAGCATTACTCTCCACAGAGAGATGACACAGTTTAATCCCAATTAATTCACGTCTTAAGTTCAAGGCTTCTACTTGTTTACTAACATGAATCAATACCTTACATTATCAGTTATGTGGATTCAAACCAGTGACATTTGTTGGCAGTTTTTGGAATTTGTATCAAAATCCTGCCAAGTCGGGCTTCGTTGGAAGCCAGGTTATGCTCCTGTCTGGAAATGTTGCAGGTCGATCTTAGTTTGCTTTTTGTTGTTGTTGTTGTTAAATAAAATAACAAGAAGAGTATAGGGGGAAACTTGGTGCCAGAAGTATATTGAGTACTTGATAAATATTAATTAACATTAGTGTCACATCCCCAACTACATATCTCAATGTTTCATGATTCCCGGACCAGTTTCAACGTTCTTTTCGAATTTTCTTTTGTTCATTCATTCATTTGTTCAATAAATATTTATTAAGCATCTGTGCGGTACTCAGAGCTGTATTACGTCTCGGGGGAGGAAGTAATGAATGAGCAAGACACCGATTCCCTTCTTGTGAAGCCTGTAGTGTTCCCTGTCCTAGCACAAACATGTCACTTTTCAATCCAGACATTGCATCGATGTCCAGCTTTCGCTTACATAAAGAGTTAGTCTGCCAAGAATTATCCTCCTGTGCTTGGCATATCGTAGTTGCTCAGTAAATGCCAGTTGAACAAATAAATGTGAGCTGAATGAATGGATGGTGAATGGCAATGAATGTTCCGTATATTTGAATGCTGAGGTATGAGTCAGAGGATGTGGACCCTTTTTTAATGTTTTTGAGAGATTGTGTTGTGTGTGCATGCACGTGGTTTGCCTAATTTACTCTCAGTCAAAGAAAGTATCCCGTGGAGATTTTAGCATGTTTAGATTAAAATTCTGGAACTAAACTTTATATCCAGTTGCCATGACAACTGTGTTATTGAGATAATTAGATACTAACCCGAGTGTCTAGAAGGGCCAGTCATTTCTGGAGTGGAATTTGATGGAGAAAGAAAGTCCTGTTGAACTTTGGGCCCTAGCCCTCACAGTTCTTTATCTCTGACGACCTAGGATCCATCAGCCCTTCTGTGTCCATGTGTTAGCGCTGCCATATTAAAGTGCCACAAATTGCATTTACTAAGCAACAGAAATTCATTGTCTCATGGTTCTGGAGGCTCCATGTCCAACATCAAGGTGTTGGCAGGATTCCTTCCATTCAGGGTGGTGAGGGGGAAGGGTATTTCCAGGCCCCCCTCTCTCTCCCTGGCTTGTGGATGCGGTCTTCACACTCCCCTGGTGTTCTCTCTGTATCATGACATCATCTTCCCTCTCTGTGTCTCTCTGTCCAAATTTCCCTTTTTGATAAGGACACCCTAATGACCTCACTTTAAAACTTGATGACCTCTGTAAAGATCCTGTCTCCAAATAAGATCACATTTAGAGATACTGGGGGTTAGGACCTCAACATGTGAATTTGGGGGGAGACACAATCCAGTGCATAACACCTTCTCCCCAGCAGAGGAAACTGGATCTTACTATCATGTGACCTCCCAAGGCATTATAAAGATGCAGTCAACAGCCCCATTTCATTTAGAGGAAAGGGAGGCCCAGGGAGGTGTAGCTATTTGCATCAGATTATATGGCTGAGATCATTGGAATAGTCCCATCATGCATGATACCCCAGAACGGTGATACCTGTTTGTTATCGGATCATGTCTAGGTGTTTCCTGTTTCCTTTATGAGACAGGCAGAATCTCAAGCAAAAGACTAGCTATTGTGACTTTTAGTGCTCAACTCCATTAGAGGAAGGACCAAGTCTTCCAGATTCCCCCAATATTAACTCATAATCAGTTTCACGCAGCTCTGGCAAGCCCGGCAATAAAAGAGATCCAAGGTGCATTTCCCTTCTAGGCAGTGAACCTAGATAGCCACCAAAGCTGTCATTTTTTTCCTTCTGAAAATGAAATGTTAATTTACCCACTAGACCCTCCACAGATTGAGTTTGTAGGCTAATAGGAGTTCACATAAAAACAAGGAAAATGCCATCCTTGCTTTGATGTATAGTCACAAAAAAAGGAGTTATCTTTATAATTCCCTTCAAAGGGGGCAGGGTTTGTGAATGCACTTTCAGTGGGAGATATAAAGGGACCTGTCAAACCCTGGTGTGATTTTAGGGATACAGAAAAACAGCAGCCGCCTTCCCTGAGCCAGCCCAGATGGGAGCTCCCAAATGAAGCTGACTTCCTCCTACAGCACCAGCCCCAGGGTTTGGCGCTGCCTCAGTCTCCTGGACCTGTTAAAGCTTTCAGGGCATTATTTCCTTTTCTTTTTGCTTATTAATTGATTGATTGATTGATTAATGTGTTGGTCCCTTGTGCTCTTGACTTGAAAAGTGAAGAATAAAATGGGAGACCTTTTACCCACATTACCAAATACAGCCCTGGCTGGGTCTTGGCACCAGAAATGCCAAAGATACTGGGCAGTTTGGGTTTGTCTTTGGTGCTTTCCTTTCAACGATTATGCAGAAATGGTTGTCAACAACAGAGTTCATAGCAAGGTCATTCAAAGGCAGGAAGGTAATAAAATGTTTTCATCTTTATGGGTTAATAATGGGTTACTTGATATGTAATGCCCATTGTTTCATACTGCATCCAAATTTTTAATTGGACAATTTTTAATTGTCCATTTTGCTGATGAGGAAACTGAGACCTGAGTGAGTCAGGCAGTTTTGCCAAATTTAAGCAATTCATTTAGATTCCATGGCAGGCTGATTGGCCTCTTCCTATATACTCTGATCCCATAAGCCATAAAATGTCCATATTAACCAAACATCTGCTCATTCATTGGCCTGATGTCTTATTGCTGCCTTTGTGGATCTAAAATAATTCATTTCATAAGTGATGAAATAGATCTTATCTCTCAAGAACCATATAAGAGATATAGTCCTGGAAGTCTGAGTGTTTGTTAGAGTTCCCCTTGTTTAGGATGAGGTTTCCTGTTACTCACTTTAGACCCCTCAAGAAGTCCTGTGAATGTCATTCTCTCATGTCCAGATTCTCATGGCCTTGGCTGCCCTTTAGCTCCCGGAGGAGGGCAGTGAGGTAGGAAAGCACTGGCTTGCAGATCTTGAACCTGAGCTCTTTGTTCTCAGTTTTGCCTCTGGCTACTTGCATGACCTTTGTTAAGTCACCCAAGTCACGAGACTCCGTTTGTGAAATGAGTTAAAAAATGGGTATGCTATTTAAATACACACAAGTATGTGCATGCAACCCCCCACACACACACATACAAAGCTGTATACATATAGTTAATTATAAATGCTCAATAATTATTGGGACCCTGCTAAAATTCAGCTTCTGTCCTAGAGCCCTTATACACCTTAAGTATTAAAGTTATTCCTGTTGGGATGCCTGGGTGGCTCAGTTGGTTGGATGATTGCCTTCGGCTCGGTCATCATCCTGGAATCCTGGGATCGAGTCCCACATCCGGCTCCCAGCTCCATGGGGAGTCTACTTCTCTCTCTGAACTTCTTCTCGCTCATGCTCTCTCTCACTGTCTCTCTCTCTCTCAAATAAATAAATAAAAATCTTTTAAATAAATAAATAAATAAAAATAAAATTATTCCTGTTTATCAAAAGAGGTGATGGAGGGTCACAGAGATTAAAAGTTTCTATGGTCACACCACGGGGAAGTTGCAAGTCAAATTCAGGAGTGTCTGGCTTCAAATCCATGCTCTTCCTACAATATATATCCCCTATCTCAGATTGTCTGAAAGATTTTACTGTAGTTCATATAGATGCAACTTTGAACATAATAATGTTGAATATAAAGGAAGGTCCCTCTGTGATCTGACATTCTAATGGTGTGTCTGACAAGGACAACTAAATTTCAAAGGTGCTTCTCTGGGCCATAGGAGACCACTGGTGTCTGCAGCCAGCCAAAAGATCAGAGGGCTTAGTCTACCAGAGATTTCCCTGACTTTGAAAGTGCCCAAAAAGAGCAGGGCAGGCAAGTGCCAGACTCATGTACAGCATTTGTGTCTATTCTCATGAGTAAAACAAGATATTTCAACCCCAGCCACCTCACCTGCCTTGAAAATTTGGCTTGTTAGCCATACACCTGCTACACAAATTTTCCAGTGCCCATTTGACTACAGTTCCACTTTTCTGGCTATGATTTCCTGTGAGGGGAAATTTATGACTGGACCTAAACAAACAACTCTGACCACAGCCTACCTTTGCTCTACAGCTGGGAAGAGACCATCTTTAAAGTGGTGAGAGACTATTTTTGGCATTGTCATCTCTTACTCCATTTCTATTCCATTTTAGGCATAACAAAGTGTCTCATATCCTTTCTGGCAAGAGGAGGGTTGATTTTTTTTTTTAAAAAGACTTTATTTATGTATTTGACAGACAGAGATCACAAGTAGGCAGAGAGGCAGGCAGAGAGAGAGGGGGAAGCAGGCTTCCCGCTGAGCAGAGTCCGATATGGGGCTTGATCCCAGGACCCTGGGATCATGACCTGAGCCAAAGGCAAAGGCTTTAACCCACTGAGCCACCCAGGTGCCCCAAGGGCTCAGAATTTTTAGGCACAGATAAATGTGGGTTAAAGATGGAGGGCTGTTCCTATCACTACACTGGAACCACCAATCCAAGTCTCTTAGAATTAGGCATAGTTCCCTAATTCTAAGATTATTTCTTCATGAAATATTCCCAATGAAAATTTGTTCTGGACTTTGCCAGATGTGTAGACTCTCTTCATTTCATATGGCAACTGGAATATTTATTCAATAATCATAAACTAAGTACCTGTTATAATGGAATAAATAGAGTAAATAGAATAAAAAGTAGAATAGGGACTCTGTTAGCCTCAGCTCATGGTGAGGTCTAGACATGAAAAATGTGCTAATGCAATTATATTATGATGAGTCCTGACCATTTCTCTTGATGGGGTGGAGTTGTGAATATCAGAGGTAGTTCATTTTGCTTAATTTAACGTTTCCTCATCTTTTCTGTCATACTTCACATTTCTCTTCATCCTGCAACCTAGATCATCGTCTTTACATTCTATACCAAGTATTTACTTTCTCCAACCTCTTCTAATCTACTAATTGGCAAGTTGTCAAGGGATCCCTATTACCTGTAGTACCAAGAATAAATTCTAAGGATGCCCTTGATGCTATAGGACCATGATACACATCAAGACTCACCCTCCATAGTCCCCTCCATAAACTTCACACCCCACACAGCTGGGTTCATCTGTCTCCTTATGGTCATAGGAAAACCCATTCACACTGATTACCTGTTCTTTTTCCTCCAAATCATCCCTTAAGCCCCAGCTCTGGACTCTGCTCTCTCCAGATCTACCTCACCTGTGGCCATGGAATCTTTAAGTTGACTGAGTCACCTTTGGTCACGCTCACTCTAGTTCAGAATTCCATTGCCGACCTCTGAGATGATGACGGATACCATCCCCGCTCAACATTCACTAAAAAGAACCATCCCAGGATTTTTCAGGAAGCAGTACTAGTCGTTGAATTGTTCCTATCTCTAGGAATTTCTTTTTCTGCCACCAGAATTCACGTCCCTGGAACAACGTTCACTCAGGTTCCACTCTGCCTTTTGAAAGAAAAGAACAAGTCTATTGTCTTTTTCACCAGCTTATCCTTCACAGGAGGGAATGCAGCCATTTTTCTGCCTTCCTCACCCTGCTCAGATCTCTTCTCCTGCAGCCCAAATATCCTAATGGCCTCGCGTCTCCTGGGGGAACGCTGTGTTCTCCCAGCACCCTGTTCAAACACAGGAGTACCCCCAGTGCGGCCTACCACCCCAGCTGCACTCTTTTTATAGAAGAAGATGGTTCACCTATTTCTTCTCTTCTTCATTGATTTTATTACTCAAACTAAGTTCATAATTGTTTTTTTTTTTTTTTCCAGCAGCTATTTCATGCTGGTAGTCATTGTGAGAACAAGGTCAACCGAAACAACCCACTTTGTCTGCAGACGCTGCTGTTTAGACAGACCCTCTCCATCCAGTGCTTGAATAGTGGAATTTAAAACTTCATCTAGACAAGCCCATGCGGTTTCCACCCCACCATACCCTGCATCCACACAATAGTTGGCCTGCCTCACTAGGGTTCTAAACACTGAAAGCTTCAAAAGCATGAGCAAAATATCACAGGTCCTGAGAGGTGGACAGAAATATTTAAACGTCATCTGATTCCAGCAGACCAAACTATCAGGAATAATAGTTATGT
The DNA here is from genome assembly GCF_022355385.1 of Mustela nigripes. Taxonomy (NCBI): domain Eukaryota; kingdom Metazoa; phylum Chordata; class Mammalia; order Carnivora; family Mustelidae; genus Mustela; species Mustela nigripes. The sequence continues at coordinate 40,004,312 of NC_081573.1, forward strand.
TTTACACATCAACATAATAATAGTTAATAAGGATGCTCCGTATTTATCCACAGCCTTTGCTCTGGAGACATTGGCAGAGTAAATCAAGTCTAACATAGATATTAAAAAATAAACCCCTGAATTAACACCAGCATGATGCCCCCCCCAAAAAAAAAACCCAGAATGCATAATATAAGGTTCTCTGATAGTCTGGGAATGAATGGTTTTGCAAAGCTTGAAAATCTGGCCTGTAGGATGATAAGAAAGTAATATGTCACCTGTGACTAGTCCTAACTCCTACCATCAGGGTTGGTGTTGCTTTCATTTCCACTCTGGAGAAAAGCAGAGAAATGGAAAGCAAAGAAAACACAGTGAAGTTTGGCAAGGTTACCACCTTGGAGAAAAGACTCTGAGAGTAGTAGGTTGGTGGTCTGAACAGAGGGGAAGGGACCCACTGAAAGGGAATTTTCAAAAGCTGCCCTGTGAGCGGTGTGAAGCCATGTTACATGCCTCCCTTCTAAGGGATGATAAATAAAACACATTAGTCTCTAAGGCTTTGGACATAAAAGTAATGACTTCTGGGAAATGTAAACATATGCCAAGTCCTATAGGTACCAGCGGACTCACAGCCAGGACTGTGAGAATGAGCAGGATTAAGAGAAGAGCTGACATCTGCATAAGAGAGTTATTAGGCATAAATTAGTATATGCAAACACCTCATCTGAAACACTGCATCAATTATCATAAAAGTAATTTATACATGAGCCATTTTAAGCAGTAATAATGCCTTAAGCATAAGGAAGAAAGTTCTAACGGTAAAATTTTAAACATAAACCATAGACCAAATGTAGAGAAAATAATATACAGAACTTAATTGTAAGTCTTTCCATATCTGCAAGTAAGCCATGGAGTTATTAGTGCAAAAAATATTTAATAGACTAATAGATTAACCAATATTTCTTAAATGAGAAAGAAAATACAATTTAGTTTTCTCTCTCACTCTCTCTTCCCCACCCCAACTCCCAAATACCCATATTTGTTGAGCATTTAACTGTGGAAGACATAGAACATGGTTTTTTTTTTAAAGATTTTGTTTTTAAGTAATCTCTGTGCCCAATGTGGGACTTGAACTCACAACCTCAAGATTAAGAGTCCAATGCTCTACTGACTGAGCCAGTCAGGTGCCCCTAGAACATGATTCCTAAACAGTGCCTGCTCTCAAGGAACCAGTAGAAACCACCAGGGAGATGATTATCAACAACAAAAAGCCAAAATCTAAGGAAGAAGGTGCCCAGTGCCACAATGTGAAGATTAAGATCTCTGTAGGATCATTGGGAAGATGATCTCACTGGGAAGAGGAAACAATCAGGAACAATCAGGAACCTTGAAGTTGCAGAAAGGTCATCCTAAGGGCACCCATAGCAAATACATACGAGGAAAAAACAATACAAAACAAACCAACCAAACAAAAACCAGAAGATACAATGGTGGTCAGAACACAGGGACTATCACTGTGGGAATCTGTTCTGTTGGTAGACTATGTCAATGTATTCATGGTTGTCTCTCTCAATTTTTTAAAAAAATTTTTTTAAGATTTTATTTATTTATTTCACAGAGAGAGAGAGAGATCACAAGTAGACAGAGAGGCAGACAGAGAGAGAGAAGGGGAAGCAGTCTCCCCGCTGAGCAGAGAGCCTGATGCGGGGCTCAATCCCAGGACCCTGGGATCATGACCCAAACAGAAAGCAGAGGCTTTAAACCACTGAGCCACCCAGACTCTCTCAATTTTTGTCCAGTAACACTGTTGGGCAATATCCAGTCTGCCGTCATGGCTGATTTTTATTAAGCAGTTACTCTATGGACTAGTTTTATTGTCAGTGCTTTGTACTTTGGCTAGATTGATTGTACTGTTGGCCTTAATTTTTGACCTCCTTGTATCCATTTCCCTGTCCCTTTTCATAACTTTACAACTCCCTTCTATTTTGCTTTGGGGTGGCTTTGTGGAGGAAATAATGTTATACTAGATCTGAGTCTAGCCTCAATTGACTTAGAACCTCTCCCTCTTTCTCATTCTTTCTGTGTGTGTGTGTGTGTGTGTGTGTGTGTGTGTGTGTGTATCTTTATCTCTGTCTCTCTCTTTCTCAACTCTGCCCAAACCACAAGAACAAGTCCAGGATAGCCTCCTAGAGAATAAGAAACCATGTAGAACAGAATCTAGCTGTTCTAGCCAAGTCCATTCTAGACTAATACTTGAGCTATCCAACTCCCAAACATTTCAGAGAACACAGACAAAATCGGGGAAGCATCCTACCCATGTTGTAGCTAACTGTGCATGCAGAAGTGAGCTCAGGTAAGACAGAACTGTCCAGCTAACCCACAGACTCATGAGCAGTAATTTTTTTTTTTAAAATTTTAAAACATCGAATTAAAAAAAAAAACCATTGAGTTTCATTTGTTTTGCAGCAATAGCTAGTGGGTATATCTAGACAGCTCACAACAAACTGTTAAGTAGGTACTAGTATTCATCCTCATCTTACAGAAGAGATAACCAAAACTTAGAACAATTAAATCACTTATGCTAAGTCACATGTATTAAAGTATAAGAGCCCATATTTTAATTCAGACAATCTTTTTTTGGAGCCAGTTCTCTTAATCACTTCACTGTATGGACTGGCCATTAAGATCCAAACTTTGTGGTTAAATTTGAAGTAGACAAAGTCAGGCACATACTAAGTAGCAAAACGAAGCTGCAAAGCCGCATCTGCCTGACTTCAGAACTTCATGCTTTTGCTGCTACCGCTAGCCCTTCCCCCACAGAAAAGAAATACTTGGAAATGCATGTCCTGGAAAAGGAAGGTTGAGGTCAAAACATGTGGGCTTCTGCACACCAGGCCAGAAGAGCTGTCCCCATGTTTGTAGATGGTAAGTGGCCCTAAAATTCTCTGAACGAGGGCAGTGCAGGAACGGGTATCTCATTAGGAAGTTTAAAAAGCAGCAGGAGGACTTTCGAGCAAGCCGTAGCCCAGGAATGAATTTGATATTTGTGTTTTCTGCCAAGAAAAATATTTGCCTGTAGAAAGTGGTCCTCTCTTTAGCTTAAAAATAAATTCAGGATGGATAAACCTCAAAAACTTCAGGGTCTGGGTCAGAAATGTCTCTTGGATGCAGAACATAAACGCCAACTTTGTGCAAACTTGAAGTGTCCATATTTTCTTAAATCATAAAATATGTTGGCAAACTTTACTTCCACAAGAACTCCTACCATGAGGATAATCTTAATCCAGCACAAAAGAAAAATATTTACAGGAACTGAAGCCGGCAAGTTTCTCTCCCCTGTGCTCTATGATATACTGACTACCCTGATTATGTGACAGTTTGATAGGCATGGTAGAAAAAAATGCTCCGGAGTATAAATATTAATGCTTAGGCAGTGATTTGTGTAAACTGCATAGCAAAAACAAAAGGACAGATATAAGTTTTTCACATCTTTTGCCTTGTCCACAGCATGTATTATTCACCCCACATGTTTTCCATCTGAACGGCTCGTCTGTGTGACTGGGAGCCATATTTCTCTAATACTGAATTCTCATATAAGTTGTTTTTAAATCAGAATAGAATTGAAGCTGGTTTGCAAACTGGCGTTTCAAACATCGAAATTGAGCCTTAAAAGCCTTTCTTGAGTATTATGTGGTATCAGAAGGAATTCAGTGTGACAATATCACACAGCATCAGCGTATTTCTAAAAATATTTTTAAAGACCATTCCAAATGATGCAGTCAATGTGGACGAAAAATGTCGGAATCCTCTTCTGGGCATCATCTGTACGTTAGGGGCTGGTGGCCTTATGCTATTTGTTGAAGTCTACAAAACGGCCCTCAGTGGTAACTTGGGAAAAGAAGTTCCTCTGCTTTTTGCCAGAGGTAGAAAAGAAGATGAATTCTTGGGGCGCCTGGGTGGCTTCTTTGGTGAAGTGTCTGCCTCGGGCTCGGGTCATGATCCCACGGTCCTGGGACCAAGCCCCGAGTCAGGCTTCTTACTTGACCGGGAGCTTCCTTCTCCCTCTCCCACTCCCCCTGCTTGTGTTCCCTCTCTCGCAGTCTCTCTCTCTGCAAATAAATAAATAAAATCTTTAAGGAAAAAAAAAAGAGAGAGAGAGAGCGAGAAGCTGAATTCTTCCTCCGGTATCCTGCATGCCACACATTTCTACTGCCACGACTCATACTTTTTTTGTTCTCGAGCAAGGCAACTATACAGGTTCTCTGTTTTTTTCTACCAGCTATCCATCCTTAAGCTGCAACGTGCAGCCAAACTGAGGAGAAATTTCCTGTGACTCTAATATAGAGTCGTTGCTTATTTGGCTGATTCTGGTTAGCCCCAGTTAGGTGGGAACTGACCAGGTTACAGCTTTGACCTTGTAGGGTGAGTGGCAGGTGAGATCTGGGATACCATGTTCTACCCTTAGGGCCTTTATCTAACTAATGGATCACCTACCTGCTGCTAGACCTTGAGCGTGGTGCTGGGCATGTAACAGTCTGGAATGCACCAAGAAAGACATGCTCCTGGTGACCATGGGAGAGAGACACATTACAATCCATAAAGAAAAATGTGAACAAAGTGATTTTGGGTTGTGCTCTGGAAGGAATAAGTATGGTGATCTAGTAGAAGGTTACTCTACAATGGAGGGTGTCTGTAGGGTGATGACGTTGGAGTTCAGATCTGAGAGATGAGGCAAAGTCAGTCACATGGGGTTGGGTAGAGGTACCTCCCAGTGAGAAGAAAAAAGGAAGTGAAAAAACCCCAAGATGAGAGAGAGCTTTGCATGTTTGAGGAACTGGAACAGGTGGGAGAAGATGAGTCTGGGGAATAACAGCTTCAGATCATTTAGGCACTTGCCAACTGTAGCAAAAGTTTAAGATTTTAAGATACATGCAATGGAAAGTTTTTGAAGGGTTGCAAGCAGAGATGTAACATGGCCTAATTTATATGGAGTCTCACTCCATACTCAAGATAGGGTCTTCTCTCTAACCTCTACCTCGTGGAGGAGTTTCCTATAGAGTGATAGAGTGACTTGTCTACTTTCTGGCTGGAGCTGGAATCCCATCCTGACCCCAGGGATTCTGGTTGTTTCATGACTCCCCTCTGGTTGTTTCCTGGTTGCGCTCCTTCCCCTGGTGATCGTCACTTTCTAGATCTCTCTTCTCCGTTACCTTCCCCTCCTTTTAATAAGCTCACATAATTGCCCTGGCTATCCCTGAATTCTCTGTTTTGTCTCATTGTAAATAGTGGTTAAAGAACCAAGAGAGTCAGCCCCAGAATCTGTATGGGTCTCTGCTCTTTCTGTCAGCATCAACCTGGGCCACCAGCATGCCTTCTCAGAGGGAAACCCATGAGAGATATTCTAAAGCTTAAAAATCCCCAAATAGACATAATCCAAACTAGTAGACTATGCAAGAGATGATTGTATGCTTTGTCTTTTTCTGGTCATCCAAATCTTGTTAAAAATGACAGGATTGAATCCCAATCCTAATTAATTTGTTCCTTGGTTCCTTTCTCTTGTTTCCTTCCATCCTCTTTCTTTTTCCTTCCTTCTTTTCTTCTTTCCCTTCTTCCTTCCCTCCTTCCTTCATATTTTCCTTTATTCTTCTAATTTTTCTTTTGACTTTCCTTCTGTCCTTCCTTCTTTCTCCCTTACCTTCACTCTTTCTTTCCTTCCTAACTCAACATCTAGAAGAATGATGGAGTCCTTTAAGGGATTTACGAGCGTGATAATCTGGTAATGATACTAATAATGGTTATGATGATAATGAAATAATCATTTATTGAACATTTAAATGCTCTAGGAATTGAACTAAGCTCCTTATAGACATAGAATCTCATAAATCCTCACAACTCTAATGAGTAGCGTTAGTATCTCTATTTTAAACATGAAGAACTTAAAACATTTTAAAGGTGAAGAGTCTTGTCAAAGTTGCACAGAGGGTGAAGGACAGACCAAAAGGTCCACGTGTGGAGGTCCTATTCCTTACCACACTGTTTTGGATGGCTTGTGTAGTTTTTTGTTTGTTAGTTAGTTAGTTTGTTTGTTTTTGAGAAAGAGGGAGTTCTCATATGGGTTGGGGGGGGGGTGCCAGAGGGAGAGGGAGAGAGAGATTCTTAAGTGGGTTTCATGCCCAGCATGGAGCCCAAATATGGGACTTGATCTCACAACCCCAAAATCATGACCTGAGGCGAAATCAAGAGTCAGATGCTCAGCTGACTGAACTACCCAGGCGTCCCTGGTTGGCTTGTGTTGTTAAGTATGACTGATCCTATATTCTGTACTGAAAGCTTTATAAAATATATGCATGTAGAGACAGAAGCATCTTTAACTCTGGTCTTTTAAATGAAGGATTAATGGATCCAGCAGGCAAATTATTCTAATCTTGGCCTCTCATTCTTTCTCCCAGAAGTGCTGGTAGAAAGTCTGGACTGTTGTGTGGGATGGAAGAGGTCTGGCCCATCTGGAAAGAGCCATAGTCTGTCTGCACATGTGTGTGTGTGTGTTTGTGTGTGTGTGTGTGTGTGTGAGACACATCACTATATGCCATTCTCTGTCCCTCAGTCTGAGGTCGGTTTACATCAGTAGGGTTGTATCTCCCTCAGTTTATACAACTCCCCAAGATATCTACCTACTGCAGGTTGTACTTGTTTGAGAGTTCAGAGGTTGCTCTCTGTCCTGCTAACCTGAACCGTCCATTGGTGGTTTTGGGTTTGAGGGTTCCCTTTCATTCCCACTACTATGGCTTAAATAGGAGCATTTTAGATTCTGTTCAGAGAGAAGACTTAATCCAATGTGGAAATTTATGCCAAAACCAGGTTATCCATTGGGCAAATACAGCCAGCATAACCCTTTTTTCCTCTTCAACCCCTTTAAATATCCCCTGTCACAAGGCTCAGCAGTGCCTCAGGGGTGTGACAGTATAATCACCGTATGCCCATTAGTGGGTTGGCTCAGTTGCAACATTTGCTTTCAGAATAAGTACACCTTTGAGATGACTTCTTTATAACAGAATGTAATTTAAAATAAAAAATCCAGCAGGTTTTGTATTTTAAGCTGTTGATCATTGAAGAAACTGGTCCTATTATCATTTACTTTGCTCTATCAAATAAGACATCATTGCACAGAGGTATTTATTTGACTAGGCAAAGTACACAGAGGCATACATACAAAATCATTATGAACAATGGTCTCTAGGAAATTAGAGTCTGGGATGAAATATTATTATGCTTTAGGAAGTCTCCGGGGCCTCAAGAACTGTTTCCAAAAAGATACCCAGGCTAAAGAGTTACCAAGTCATTTTTGGTTGTCCTGTGAGTTGTCATTTTTTTAAAATATTTTTTTTAATCTGGGGATATCAACATGTTTGGCCAAGTAACAGAGTATACTTTTCCACATAAGTGAATTTCCCAGATAACTAAGGCTTAGCCTCTACCCCATTGGAAATTGTTTCTTTTAACTATTGTAAAGGGGAAACCATTATTTAATGTATCACATACATCTTTGCCTTTTCAAACAGAAAATACAGAAACCAGGTTAACCTTTCTCAATGTCACAGGCTACCATTATCAGCAGTTGTGGCAGAGAGAAAAAGTACAGTTTGAAGTTATTTGATAGTATGTACATGTTTATACTTTGCTTCTCTTCACAAAGAATTTGAAGCAGTTTACAAAATTGTATGGAATACATAGGAAAAAGACAAATAATTGAAGGAACAAACATAACAGGAAAATACAAACTTGCAAATATGAAAGACAGGAGATATCCACAAACAGGGACTTGCCTTAGTGTTCTGCAAGTGAAGGAAATCTACCTTGGAATTGTCTGAGGACAAAATGAGGAATTAATTGCTACATTTATAATACTGCATTAGTGAGGAATGATGGAAATGGTCTTACGGTTGACCAGAATTAGCTCCTGAACACTGTCCGGACCTTCTCTATAGGTCCCTAAACTCTGTTTCTTTGTGCACTGGGTCCTATTTCTCCCACTATGTAACAGGGGCAAGGTGGTCTGGCTCACAGGAAAGTGCATTTCTCTATCACTTCTAGGGGAAAAAAGTCTTGGAGTAGGAGTCTAATTGGCCCAGCTCAGATCACATGGACATCCTTAGACAAATCTTTCTTGGTCAAGAAATTTTTATTATGATCAAACCAGTCACATTCCAGTGCCTATTTCCAGAGTAAGTGAGTCTGTTATTAGATAAGGAAAAGAGATGATACCCAGGCAAAAACAATAGCCATTATATAAGCATTCCACAGGACCTTATAAAATACTCAGTGTTGGCTGGATTTTCATTTAAGCTTCCCAGTGGGAAAACCAAAGCAGGAAACATGATTGCTAACTTGATTCTCAATTTCTGTAATACACTAGGAAAGAGGGAGACGGGAGACAGTAGAAAAAGAAGAATCAGTTTTTCAAGGGAAGCTAGCTGCGCATTCTCTTTTATTGATACCAGAGGAACTTTTCACATGGAGGTGTCTGAGTTAGGGAACCATGGAATACCTGAATTCAGAATGTAGGATTTTAAGGGGCTCCCATCCCAAACTCTGGGGTTAGAATGGCCCTCCTTTGCCTTGAGCAGTGACCATTGTTTTCCACCTCTCAGTCTTCTACTGGATCCTACTAGGGTCTGGGCAGCCTGCCTTTGCCCACATTCAGAACTATCCCTGTTGCAAATAGCAACAAAAATAAACAAATGAAACATCCTGGATCCCTTACCCATAGCAGGGAATAGATGTCCATATCCTGGACATAGAAATTTGCACAAAAGGAGCCGCTCTGGAGTGCTCAGATGTACAAAAAAAAAAAAAAAAGAAAGAAAAAAAAAGCCCAAGAATCCAGAGACCTTAGTAACCCCAAGGAAACCCTGGTCTCTGCCTCAAGGTGCTGTTTTTAGATGTAATGAAATAGTCTGTATCAGTCCACGCACAAGGGTATACTCCCGGGTTCGTGATCATGAAAATGTGGATTAGTTTGCATTATTCTGCCAGGAAAAACATTAAGTGGCTTTTTGTGAAGCCCACCTTTGTTGTACATAGAGGGCAGTCTGCACTCCTGCTCTTTAGTGATTCGTTTCTCTCCTGATGATACCATGCCAAGCCACAACCTCACAGGAAGTGGATCCAACTTCCTGAGCTGGAGATGCCGCCCCAAGGCCCTGAGGGTACTTCTTGGCTCAGCCAGGCTTGCATCCACTGAGTCCTCTGCCTGCCAGGTCTCTCTGTTGCCTGTACTAACACCATTAGAGAGTTTTCCTGCCCCAGACTGCCGTGGCTTATCTCTTTATCGCTGGCCATTTCTATGATTGTTTGGGGGGGACGAGAGTTCCTAGTTCTTTGCATTTGGATTGTTCTTTAAATGGGCAGATAATCTGTCTCATCACCTTCAGTGCACCAGACAGTAAATGGCACTTTTCGAAGTGTTTTATAGGTTGGAAACCATATAAGAAAGTTTATTAGAATCGTGTTTAAAGGTAGCCCATCAATGCTGAGTGAGTTCTAAAGTCTATATGGCGGTTGGGGGATGTTTAAAGACTTTCAGAAAGCCATTATTTCCGCCTATCTCAAGCCCATGTCACTTATTTCTAATTTCAAGAATAAATTTGGTTAAGTAATAGAAGTCTGACATCTAAGTAAGTGAAACATAACTGTTCTTAAACATATCGAATAGCCAGCAAACCATATGTTCTGCATCTCTTCAATGACTAGCGTATGTGTTTTTGTGAATAGTTCGGGGACCCCAGTAAACTGTTGCCATGTCCACAATGAAGAACATCGTCACTGCTCTTGTACCACATATTATTTGCAAAAAAAAAAAAAAAAAAAAAAAAAAAAAGAAGAAGAAGAAGAGAGAGAGAGAGAGAGAGAGAGAGAAATATACCCAGAGCTTCTCTTCTAGAGGGACAAGTATGTTCTGTATGAATGCAGAGAGATGCACCACCTTCCGTACACATTACTGCTTAGAGGAACCGCCAGAGTGCTCACACATTCTGAAGAAGGAAGCAGAGAAGCAAGTGCATGGGTGGTTGCAAAGGGAGAGTCCTGTCCGAGCTGGGGTGGGAGGCATCAAACGGTGCAGCTTTCCTGGGGCTCCAGAAGGCTTCTCATCAAGATGCCCTGGAACTCTCCCAGCTTTGCTTCAGATGTTCCAAGCTCATTTTGGTATGTGCATTTACATCGTCTCTGCCTTCCTCAGGGGACATGCTTTAAAGTGAGGAGATTCTGAATTGGAAGTTTTGGAGCTCAGCCTGCCAACACTCCTCTAGAGGAAATAATGCAGCAGAATGACAGGATCACTCTCCAGGGCTTAAGTACAAGGAAACGAACCTTCCTTCCCGTCCCACTGTCACCCCCAAAACACGCACATGCACACACACACACACACACACACACATACACGACTTCAGGCAAATTGCTTAATCATCCCAGACATGTTTATTCACCTGCCAAAGGTGAAGAGCAATGCCCAGACTCCATCAGGATGGTGGTGGGGTATGGAAATTAAGTACAAAATGCCAAACATGGGGCCTGAGACGTAGTCAGCACTCAATTCTTTAAAATATATATATATATATATATATAGATACATATATATATATATCATTGCATGACGAGATACTTTAGGAGGCAGCTGAGATTGTCCTCTCTCCATGTAAGTCTCATAATTTTTCCAGCTGAAAGTTTGTATACATTCTCCAAGGCTCGCTTAGCACTTTGCCAGTTTCTGGGCAGACACAGTCATGGTTTACTTTGTATCTGTGATATTTGATGTGTGTGTGTGTGTGTATGTGTGTGCACGCGCACACACACGTGTGTGCACAGACATGTGTAGGCCCCAGTGTTTATGTGTGCATTGTGTTTATGTCTGTGTTTCTTCTCAGATTTTTTGGTCTTTAAATTTACTTGTCCCAGACAGAAAATGTGGCTTCATCTCTTTCTCTCTGTGCTATGTACACAGGACAGGTTAATAACTTTGTGACAAGTTTATTTATTTACCATCGTGTGAGAACGATTATTGTGTTCCAGGCCACTTACTAAGTAAGTTACTTTATACATGGTATTTTATCTAATCTCCTTAACAGTACTGGAAGATAGGTTTCATTAACTGCTACTTTATAATAACGATTTATATAGTCAATCAGACTGTAATGACTTAGAACTCCTGCTGAGCAGATGACGAAACCAAAGTTCACGGGGCTTCAGTGATTTGTTCCATGTCACCCCCCCCTACAGAAGTGGGGGATCTGGGACCTAAACCAGCTGTCTGTGACTCTAACTCAGGCTCTGAAATCTAATTCACCAGTGGCTCTCAAAGGGAGGTCTCCAAACCAGCGGCATCAGCATCACATGTGAAGGTGTTAGAAATGCACATTCTTGGGCCCCTGCCCCAGACCTGTTTTATCAGAAACTCATGCAAACTTTGTGTAATAAGATTTTCATGTGACACAGATGCATGTTTAGGTTTGAGAACTCCAGTCCTAAACCATCAAATCAGGCCCAGGCCTGGAAGACAGGGCTAGAAATGTGCAATGTGGGGGTGTAGGGGCTCTGGTTCCTGATGGCTTGAGTTCTAAGCCTGACTCCCCCACTTTCTAACCGTGTACCTCTGGCTATGTTAGTCATCAAGCCTGGGTTCCAGTTCCTTCATGTGCAAAGTGGCCATAATGACAACACACTCAGGTCACTGTGAGGATGAAAAAATACTGATAAAACATTTCACCCAATACCTCGCACATAGTAGGGACTTGGTAGGTGCTATTTGTCATGACTGTGATTTAAAGATTTTTTTTTTAAAGATTTTATTTATTTATTTGACAGAGATCACAAGTAGGCAGAGAGGCAGGCAGAGAGAGAGGGGGAAACAGGCTCCCTGCCGAGCAGAGAGTCCAATGTGGGGCTTGATCCCAGAACCCTGGGATCATGACCTGAGCTGAAGGCAGAGGCCGTAACCCACTGAGCCACCCAGGTGCCCCATGATTTAAAGATTTTTTTTTAGAGATTTTATTTATTTATTGGACAGACAGAGATCACAAGTAGGCAGAGAGGCAGGCAGAGAGAGAGAAGGGGAAGCAGGCTCCCCGCTAAGCAGAGAGCCCAATGTGGGGCTCGATCCCAGGACACTGGGATCATGACCTCAGTCGAAGGCAGAGGCTTTAACCCACTGAGCCACCCAGGTGCCCCTGATTTAAAGATTGAAGAATACTTTTCCAACCTTGTTCTTCAGCATCTGACTCAGAGTTTGAATTGTTTTGCTTGCTTTTTTTTCTTTTTTTGATAAAAGAGAAAATAACTTGGGGTTGGCCTTGCTTAGGCTTCTGATTTTTCTCCTTGAGCTATGTCAGTGTTCAAGGGATTGGCAGGTCTTTCCCCTCTACTGAATTGTCCATCGAGGTTATGGCAAAATTTCTTCCTTTTTTATGACTTAGTAATACTCAATTACATTTACATAGCACATCTTTTTTTTTTTTTTACTTTTTTTTTCTTTTTAATTTTTTATTTTTTATAAACATATAATATATTTTTATCCCCCGGGGTACAGGTATGTGAATCACCAGGTTTACACGCGTCACAGCACTCACCATAGCACATACCTCCCCAATGTCCATAACTCCAACATAGCACATCTTCTTTATCCATTCATCTACCCATGGACACTTGGGTTGCTTCCATATCTTCGCTATTATAAACAACACTACAGTAAACATAGGAGTTCCCATATCCTTTCAAATTAGTGTTTTTATCTTCTTTGGGTAAACACCCAGTAGTCCAAGCCAGCATTCTTAACCACAGCTACCTTAATGAGCTGTCAAGAGAAATAAGTAAAACACAAAATGGTGGTTGGCACATGAATAAAATTATGTATTAAATACCAGTTGAAGCAATGAATAATAATAATAATAGTAAAAATAATAAGAACAATGAGCAATGATACTAATAATGCGGCTGGAAGGAGATATTTATCATTTGTTACACGTGGGATTTAATCTCCTGACAACCAGGTAAGGAGATGCCTGTCTTGCTCATGAGTTCAACCAGCACTTACACAAGACGCCTTCTCTCTCTTCCCCCCCGGTGAACTACTGGTGTCATTAAGAAACAGTTAACACACATCATCTTTCTTAGCTATTTTTGCTGCCTGCCATCTGGAGTGCCTCGGCTCTCTTGGATGTGTTCACACTAAATCAGCAGATGAAAGCATTAACTAATTTCTCCATTTCAGATCTGCTCATTTGGGTTACGATGACCTTTAAAACTAGTGTCACCCACCTCATAACCATGTGCCATATGTTGGATGTCAGATAATAAAGCATATTTAAACTTAGCAGGCTCCATAACACCTTATGGCTGACTGGCAAGTAATTAATGACTTCCTTACCAGCATCTTCTGGGCTAAGGCTGACAAGGCGTTTTGTTTGCCACTTAGTGTCCGTTTGCGTTGGAACACTTTCAAACATACTCCAGGGAGATTTCATTGTATACTAAGCTTCCCCATTTACTCTTGGCGTTTGAGGCCAGGACGCTTCCTCCCCAGACACTTATTTCCATGCAGAAGAATAGGCTAGATGGACGTCACTCAACGCTTAGTGTTTTACATAGGTTCTCATGTACCGCTCAGTCAGCTCACAGGACGAGGGTTTCTGTACCCATTTACATCTACTTAGCAGACAGAGTGAGGATCAAAGAGGCTGAGCCGTTTGCCCACTTCATGGAAGAGCTTTGATTGGAATCTAGATTGTTGACTCCAGATGCCATGACTTTATTTTCATTTATGTTCTTTTTCACTGAAAGACAAGATACTGTGTTCACTGTCTTGTTGTTATCATGCTCGAGGAATCAAGCTCTGCCCTTGTTCTGTCTGAATCAGAATGGGAGACTTTAAGCATTAATTCCCAAATATTTCCAGGCTCCTTCCAGTTCAACCTTTGCACCACCCCCAGGGTCCATGTAGGGGCAACTGAACATGGATTCGGACAGTTATCTTGCCCAGAACTTGTGTATCCTGCAACAGCCATTCATTCACAACCTCGACCAGTAAGCCATGGCTGGACTCCTTTGTATACCATCGGATTTATCAGAAATCTTAAATCATACTACTTTATTGACCACATATGAGGAACAAATATTAATCCGTTTACCTTTTCTGAACCTTAGATTTCTAGGGGGCTATACTTGATCCCAAGAAAAGTAACTTCCTGTCTTTGGAAGAAGTATTCTAAAGTGATTACCTGGGAATGAAGGGGACCCAAGGGAAACCACATATATACCCAGCCGCCCATGGGTTCTGATACTCTATGACTCAAGTTAGACCAACAGAATTAGAATGGGAGAAGATGGGACCCTGGGTGACTTAGCTGGTTAAGCAACCAACTCTTGATTTTGGCTCAGGTCACAATCTCAGGGTCATGAGATCAAACATGTGTTGGGCTCTGTGCTCAGCAGAGTCTGGTTGAGATTCTCACTCTTCCTCTTCCTCAGCCTCACTCCCTGCACATGTTCTCCCTCTGTCTCTGAAATAAATTTAAAAAATAATAACAATTAGAATGGGAGAAAAGCAGTGCCATATTCCCAGAATTTCCTACAAGTCCATTTCTTGAACAATGAAGTTAAACAGTATTAAAACATAGCAATCTAGGACTCAAAGGATCTTTACCTGAGTTCATTTGTAACACAGTGAGAGCCTGTTTAGGTAAGAGCCTGCAGAAGGGGTAGGGAGAGCAGACTGGCCAAGCAATAAGATGACTAAGATAGCTCCAGCAATATCCAAATCACCATATCCAAGGAGGTGGCACAGCCTGTGATGTGGTTCTATTATTGTTAATGGCCCAAAGGTTCCTTCATTGTGGAGGGTGGCACAATACTAGTCCCAAATTTGTTCTCAGGTTAGAGTCCATTGTATGCCCACAGACACAAAAGTAGGAGAGAAAATATGGCTATATCCTTCTGTTCTGAACTTTCCTTGACCATTTGTAAAGTAAATTCTGTGTTGAAATTAACATGACTGTAATAAGGAACAGTAACAACATTAGCCTTTTTTTTAAAAAAAAAAAAGGCTTTCTTTGGTCATTTCATTTTTCATTTACTCTTCAAGAGTGATAGAGAACTTTGAGGAACCACAATGTGTCTCACCTGCCCCTACAAACCCACCTGAAATTCTGTCAGAAGACCCTGTAGGTTTTTTGTTACAGAATTTGTCACAATCTGCATTTGTCTAGGGTATTGATCGCTTTAGTTCATGGTTTTCTTCTTTCATCAAAGTCTAAGCTCCAGGCAAGCAGAGACCTTGTCTCTTCTTGTGCATGGAAACACAAAGAGACCATTTTACCCACAGCATCAGCCCATCTACCCATCTTGGTGTCCAGATAAAGAGGGTCTGCTGTAGTTTATTTTCTCAGCTCTAAAAATGACATTGACATGGCCATGGCGAGCAGCAAAGACACTTGGTGAGACATCAGCCAGTGGCTGGGAGTCAAAGATTAAAAAGATCAACAAAGCATGGCAAGATGAAGATGCCCAGATGAGAGTGTACCAGCTTGCCCTACTTATAGTTCTCAGTTGGCTTCTCTGAAGACTGGCTTACAGGCAAGGTGAGGCAAGGCTTGCTTTAGGGAAGTTCCCTAATACCTGTAGGGAGTACCTGGGGACAGAAACAGACTGACACTAAGTGTTAGCCTAAGCCCCTCCTGGGATTTGATAGAGCATAGGTGAAGGGAGCCTTGATGGTCAACAGGACTTGCCTGTTATATCCTAGACCAGTTCATAAAAGGAAATGCCCACCCCACTTCTAGTGAGATCTAGCTTTCTCCCCCTAGGTTCATATAAGGTATTTAATTAAATCCAATCTCATTGAAATGTTGCATTTGAGATTCTCCACTTTTCACTTCTTCATTTACTTTCTGGTATAAAGATGCCCTGGGTTTTATTTAGTCAGCCATCTAACTAGAAATTGCACTTTTCAGAAAAGATAAAAAATAATGATCATCTAATTCCCTATTTTCTACAGAGCCACTTAACTTTCAAGTGCTCAGTACTAATCAATAAAAGCCTTTCATCACAAAACCCAATAAGCAAGATCAAATTCAAGGGAAATGCTCAAAAGAGAGCGTGGTTGGCACCCAAACCATTTTGTGAGGTCAGAATCACTTTTCCACATGAAGCTAATTCCTACTTATGGCCAAAAGCCATCCCACCTCCTGCTCTCTGATCTCTTGCTTTCAAATGCTGAGTCCACTGAGTGTCCTGCTGAGAACACAAGGTCTACTATGATCGGTATGTAGTAAAAACCTAAAACTGGAATTGATTGCAGATATGTTGTATTACTAGTTTTGTGCCCAAATCAAGGGCTGCTTCTCATCCAGGAGAATGTGAAGGCATTGGTTTAGGGAAGAAAGCAGATGTGAGAAACAATGTAAAGATTCAGTCTCTCTGACGATGATAAGATAGCTTTTGGACCAGGTATTTCTGGGCTTGTTCCCTACACTCCCTTCCTTTTCCGTACCTCTCCAGGGAAGATGAACACATGAACAGGAGAAACGGAAGTGCAAGAGCCTTAATTTTCAGTTGGGCGCCAGCCCCAGATCTCAGTACAGAAAACTCTGGTAAGCTGAGTTGCAGTTCACAGTCAATATTATTCGCCTTTTCTACCAAGTTCAAACCTAGCCTTTGAATATTGTCATCCTCCATGGGAAGAAAAGAAAGAAGAGTGAGAGAAAAAGCTGCCAACAAATGTAGACCAATCAGTTTCCTTGGAATTTGCTAAATGCTGTTAGGATTCAACTCTAACTTCTATAAAAATAACTTTCCTGTAATATAGGTGGAACTTACTGAATACTTGTTAATGTATGTGGGTATGTGTGAGAAAAAGAGGGATCATATGTATACAGATAAAGTCTTCTCATGGGCTTTTTTTTTTTTACATTGTTGTTTGTTTGTTTGTTTGTTTTTAATTTATGTGACAGACAGAGATCACAAGTAGGCAGAGAGGCAGGCAGAGAGAAAGGAGGAAGCAGGCTCCCTGCCGAGTGGAGAGCTCAATGTGGGGCTTGATCCCAGGACCCTGGGATCAGGACCTCAGCTGAAGGCAGAGGCCTTAACCCACTGAGCCACCCAGGTGCTCCCTCTCATGGGCATTTTAACGCCATTTGGAAACACATTACACATTACTGCAACTAACACATTAATAATTCCTTGAAATGTACCCAAAGCACAATTCATTGTTTTTTTTTTTAAATTTTATTTTAAAGATTTTATTTATTTGACAGAGAGAGGCACAGCAGGAGAGAGAGCAGAAGCAGGGGGGAGTAGGAGAGGGAAAAAGCAGGCTTTCCTACCACACAGGCAGCCCAATACGGGGCTCAATCCCAGGACGCTGGGATCATGACCTGAGCCGAAGGCAGACGCTCAACCACTTTGCCACCCGGGC
This sequence comes from Mustela nigripes, assembly GCF_022355385.1. Taxonomy (NCBI): domain Eukaryota; kingdom Metazoa; phylum Chordata; class Mammalia; order Carnivora; family Mustelidae; genus Mustela; species Mustela nigripes. Next base: position 40,021,749 of record NC_081573.1, read on the forward strand.
GCCCCAGGACAATTCATTGTTAAATAGATTTTTTTCTTTACTTATTTTCTGTATTGTATTTAAATGTTACTATCAGAGGTTGTTGAATTTTGTTCTAAGTGAGAGACCTTACCATCCATGGGTAGCAGCAAAAATACACATAGGTAGAAAACTGTTGCAATATCCATGGTATCACCAAATGGACCACAGCCCACAGTTGGGCTATTATACTATTATAAGCCCACAGCTTATAATAGTAAAAGCAATGTAGAAGCTTGAGGAATTTTTTTTATGTTTATTCCAAGAGAACTCAGAAATGGGTTATTGAGAATTGCAATGCAAAACTATTAAAAATATACTAGTTCTGGGTGCCTGGTTGGCTCAGTTGGTTAAGTGACCGCCTTCGGCTCAGGTCATGATCCTGGAGTCCCAGGATCGAAGTCCCACATTAGGCTTCCTGCTCGGCAAGGAATTGGCTTCTCCCCTTTGACCCTCCCTCCTCTCAGACTCTCTCTCTCTCTCTCTCAAATAAATAAATAAAATCTTTAAAAAATAAAATAAAAAATTAATATAATATAATAATATATTATTATAATTTATTATAATAATAATTACCAATAATTACTAGTCCCTAGACGAGTTGGAACATTTTTCTTCTTCAAATAAGGCTTAGAAATCAAAGTAAAAGAAATCATTCCCATCCAAAGACCTCAGTCCCAAAGACGCTGCTTGTTCAGGAGGATGACAACAGCCAGTGGCTTTGTACTGAACTCATCCATGTGAACCCACTCACCACTGAACAGCTCAGCCTACGCTAAGGAGCCTGTGGGCAGTACTTTACTGACCTTCAACATGACCAAAATATCCCTGATTGAAATCTAACACAAGGGCTGAAGTCGTTTCGGAGCCACTTGACTGTTTTCCTTCTAGAACCTGAACTTACGAACCAAATAACCAACATTTTTCATAAAGCTGGTATTTCATAAAGGAGAACTCTAGGAATCCCACCTGCAAAAGGTCAAAATATTGATCCCTCTCACATCATTGGCCTATTTACGATAGGGAGTTGGTAGGTTCTTCAGTTAGAAAACCTCACCTCCCCAACCAGCCCACATCTACCGGAGGCCAAGCAGAGGTTGCTCTTCTGACAAATGGCCATTAAATTGGAACCACTTATTTGTACAGAGCACCTCGGTTGCCTGGGGGTGGGGACTTTGCCTCATTTGTTGGTGTGTCCTCCAGGTCTTCCCATGGATCCCATGCCTGTTAAGTCAAAAATAAATGAATGGACAGGTGAACTGCCTTAAATTTAGTGGGAATAGTAGAAATCATAGAAACAAACAAAAAAGCACTGGTCCCTTTCTCAGGAAGACTTTGGCATTTTATTTTGAGCAACTTGAGAGCTGGATGGCTTCGTTTTGTAACTGGGCTACACAGTTTCCATCATCCACTGTAAGGAACTCTAGTTTTACCGGATCTTATTTTGACTTGAAATGTTTCATGACAGGTTTATGGTATTAATTTCCTCCTCTTGGGTGCCTGGTCATTATATGTGTTTTCTTCAGATGATAAATCAGCTTGCTAGGGCCAGATAGATCGTTGGGTATGTGACCGTAAGAAACGATCTTCAGCGAATGGACCATGAGGGATTGAGACCCACGGTGGAATATCCACTCTGCCAGGTTGCAATGCTAGAAGCCACTAGAACATATAAGTAATCAGCTTTTAAAAATAAAGGAGTTTTAATTAAATGATTTCTCAGAGCCTTATTGCTGACACCGTCACTTCTATTTCTAATGGATTTTGAGACTTGTTGTTCAGAAGTTAATCCTGTTAATAAGATTCGATTTTCTTTTTGCCTTAATAGTGTACTTTGAAATACTTACATGAGGAAGCCAAGGCATGTGTGGTGTGCAGGACTGCTGAGGTTCTACGTAATCTTCGCAAATGAGACCAGAGGAGAATGGAGAGAGAATGGAGATAAAAGGGGGAAAGACAGACTCCTCTGTGATTTAGGAAAGACAATATAGGCTGTTGTTTCCTTCTGTGGGTCCAGTGCAATCCTGTTCAGTCTGTGATGCAAGTGTCATAGCCAATGGCCTTAAATCTGAAGGGACCAGCCAACTCCCTCTACACATTTTGGCTCCTTAATAACTGCATAAATGGCTGTACATTTGATTAAAAAGAAAGACAATTTCCTGGCATAAAGCAGGCCTGCCTGTTCTCCAGATTGTCTTTTGGTGAGATTTCCCTAATGGACTTTAATCTTCTTTTGTGTTTAAAACCTTTATTGTCTACTTTCGAGACATAAAATCCATGGCCCCTGCATAGAATCCTGAAACACATTTGTTTTACGTACTCATTCATCATAGATACACTATTAAGAACCTACTGTGTGCAAGACAGTGGGTAAAGAGCTCAAACCATAACAAAATTTCATTTGTCTATTTGAGAACAGCAATTGAAAAGGAGGGCATCGGGGTGCCTGGGTGGCTCAGTCATTGGGCGTCTCCCTTCAGCTCGGGCCATGAACCCAGGATCCTGGGATCGAGCCCCACATCTGGCTTCCTGCTCAGCGGGAAGCTTGCTTCTCCCTCTCCCACTCCCCCTGCTTGTGTTCTCTCTCTTGCAGTGTCTCTCTCTGTCAAATAAATACATAAAATATTACAAAGAAAGGGAGGGCATGGCATGGAAGGTGAGGGATGCTTTAAGTGAAGACGGTGTGATGTCATAAGGGAGGCAGACTTTGAGGCTCAGTCTGTGCAAGGGACGGACAGACACAAGGTTCATAAGGAGGAGCATCCAGAAGGCAATCTGAAAGTTAATCTAGGGCAAGAGGGTAAAGCTCTTGAACACCAGCCTAAGAAAACATGGGCTTTATTTTGTAGATGTGAGAAGTGATGCATTTTGGTAGGAAGGGGAGGGGGGGAAATCTATTGTCCAGACTAGTGCTTGAAAACACAGTGAAAGTTTGGAATTAGGGAATATTTTCTTACACTTTAAAAATACTGTTTCCTAACTTTCCCAGAATTATAATATATCTGGTTATTGTTGATGCTCCACTGAACTGAAAACTTTTATTAATATTTGTGGTTTCATTTTATAAAATTATCATAACTGATGGATTTACGGTTCTGAAACAGTAACCAAATTTTAATAATGAAGCCATTAATACATACCTTGGCTTGAGGGTATGATATTTGTGACAATGTAATATTTGCTCTGAAAGTAGGAATCCCCAAACTAATATATTTATATCTCCATGTAAGTTGCACAAATGTCTCCCCAGCTAGCAACACATTGTGTTTTCTTGACAATCGGAGTTCTTCCACTGATGTTGGTGCTTTCTCCCTCTTTGCAGGGTGGAAAAAAAAAAAGGATGCTTAAAATATAAAAGAAATTAATTATCAAGGTGATCTTGAGAGACTTAAAAAATAATTTAAGAAGGAATTTCAATTTGAAAAGCTCACTGTTCCTGGTGCTTCTCTGCAAAGGCTTCGGAGTGTGTATGTGTGTTTCCTAAGACTCACTGCTGCATTTACATTTAAATGAAAATACAGACATACGTGTTTGACAAAGACCATATACTTATCCTCCTTAAAACCATTCTTTCATAAAGGAAACAGAAAACATCCCGCTATGCCCATGCATCAAGATACCAATTTATTCTTTGTGGAAAAAATAGCACTTTAGGCAGCTGTCTGGGATATTCACTTTACTATTTATTTATTTATTTATTTATTCATTTATTTATTTATATCAAATTTATTCATTATTTTGCTGGATGGACGTACATGCTGAGTGTCAGTTTGCTGATGAAATGAATGGCTGGGGTTTATAATCGTTTAATTACTGACTGTGAAATCTGAGAAAATTTTGAGGCTTGTTTTGACCACACTGTGGTCCCCTGATGCCACCATTTTTGTTTTCATGACACTGAGATCCAGATGGTCAGGTGACTTACCGTAAATTGTGCCCCAAGTGACAGGGCTGCGATTTGGAATTCAATCTCTTGACTCCTTGCCAAGTGCTCATTTTTTACGTGTTTCTGGGATGCTCATTTAAGGTACTTATTGGGAGAATGTCAACATCTGAAGAGGATCTTCCAAAAAGGATCTTTTTTTTTTTTTTTTTTTAAAGATTTTATTTATTTATTTGACAGAGAGAAATCACAAGTAGATGGAGAGGCAGGCAGAGAGAGAGAGAGGGAAGCAGGCTCTCCGCTGAGCAGAGAGCCCGATGCGGGACTCGATCCCAGGACTCCGAGATCATGACCTGAGCCGAAGGCAGCGGCTTAACCCACTGAGCCACCCAGGCGCCCTCCAAAAAGGATCTTATGTGTCTCAGATCTTCCTGTTTGCTCAAAGCCAACCAGTGTCCTAGGTTGGGGATTACATGGACTGGGGGATGTGAGCAATTAGTACGATAGAAGAAGTAATTCTGATAAAGTCCGGGTGTATAATTACTTTCTTAGTGTGTGTTCTTTTGTTCTAACTCTAATTATTCTCACAGCCGATGCCATAATATCTCTCTTATTATCTGTATTTGTGTCGTGTGAGACTTGAAGACCTGAGTTGCTTACCTAATGTCATACAACTAGTGAGGTTCAGTGCAGAGTTCTGAACCCAAATTACTCAGAAATCGAAGTCCATGGTCACCTTTACGATGCTTGAGCTAACTCTTCCTGCCCAAAGAACTATAGCCAGAATCTGTCTTCACAAATCTGCTCACTATCTATCCCTTCGCACATCTTGTCCCTCTTGCTTCTGAACTCCATACTGATAAAATGCAACAACAGATCCAAGTGCAGGGACCATGTATGGTGGTAGAAATCATTATTTCCACCTAGAACCTCTGGGGTCTTCAATATTGAGTATCCAAGCAAGACTCACAGGCATTACACAATGATCTTCCTAAAATGACTAATGCTGCAACATGGGTATAAACCACTTTGGGAAGCTCCCAGAGCTAAATTACTCTTCTGACTCAAACACCAAACTGCTCTTCTGGAGGGGCTTAATTATAGTTAAGCAAGTACTTATTTTCAGTCCTTCGGGGCCAAGTTCACCCAAACCTCTTATTTTCCTAAGATGCAAAAATGTTTCCATGAAAGTGATTTTCTCAGTTTTGCTTATTTATTCATTGATTTCTCTATTTATTAAAAGAAACACAACTCCATGCAGCACTGGTGAGGTAGACGCTGGGTTGGGAGAATGCTGTTGTTTGTAAAGCATCTAGAAGGGAGACAGATGGGTAAATTTGTAAATTTGTAAATTTGCTTCCTGCCCCATGTCCTAGGGAAGGCACGGGCAGACACAGATTCCGAGGAATTGAACTGGAATTCCAGCCCAGCCACTCGTCAGCTGCTGCGTATCTCCAAACCAGGATCAGAGATGTAGCAAAAGCTGGTTTCAAAGTAACAGAGCTCAAATGTCAGAGCCAGTGCACATGTAGAGTAGATGCTACCCGACCAGCACTTGGAAGTAAACTTCTGTAGAATCGTGGAAGCTAATATGAGTTCTGGACAAATCCATGACAGATTGAGGCCAAAGAAGGAGATGAAACAGAGCTGCCCCTGGTCCCACTCATGGAGTTTTCACAAGCACACTTGTTGCCGCTGGTTCTGTTCCCTTTTGAGCTGTCTAAAAGGCACCATTAAGTGTTTAAAATTTACTAACTGGCAGCTATTTTTCAGCAGTATTTCCCCGAAGACTGTAAACTCCGCCAAGGCAGAAAGTAAATCTGTTTTGTTCCTTGTCATGCCCCAATTTAGTTCATTGGTTGGCCCCTGGCAGGTATGTCCTAGAGGCAATGGTTACAGTTACTACTAAAGGTCTTCCCATTTTCCATATTCAGATTTCTTTAATGGACTCAGATAGTTTCCCAGTTTTGCTGTACTCTACCATCTTGGCTCCTATGTTTGCATTTGTTTGGATCTTCTAGCTGCTTTTCAGTTTTCACTCATTTTTGTCTCACGGATCTTAATTTCTTCTGGCACCTGATTCTCTTTCCCTGTTCTACACCTCGCATTACCGTCCTGACTACTCTTATGTCCTTGCGCAAGTCACACAAATATCTGAGCTTCATTTTCTTCCACATGTGTTGGGTTGCTGGGGGACTATCTAAGAAAAATGCATGTAAGTTACCCCACACACTATACAACATGTATTTATTCACAGCCACACTACAAACTTTATGACTAATCGTGGGCTCGGTAAACTGATGGGACAAGAGCTGTAGTTACCCTTACCTCAGCCTGGAGAAATGGGGCCCTGAGAAGTAAACATGTGGGTTATGATCCTGTTGCACAATTTTCTGGGTTGTTTATAATGGTGATTTCCAGAAATGAGCTGCTGTGAACAGAAGGCAAAGTAAAGATGTGTACATGCTGAAGTCCACCCGTACTCAGTTAACAAAGGAGCAGAAATTTCATTTGCACTGAAGAACAGAAAAATGGTGCAAAGTCGAAATTTATTTCACTGTGAAAGAGTTAAAAAAAAAAAAAAGATATCTGGACAGACACAGGCATAAGCAAGAGCTCATGTTCCCAGTGGCCATAATGCTATGTGATTCATAAGGTCAGATTTTACAATTACAAATTTTGCATAGGTCACTCCTTTAGCTTGGAAGATAATTCTTTCTGAGATGTGCTCTCTCCTACCCTAGCTCTGTGTGGCCTGTCACACTCTTTAGGTGCATCATTGCAATTCAGCAGTGTAAGATATTCTAAATTTGACCTAAGCTTTGGCAAAATTAAATGTGCCCTAGCTAACTCCAAATTGAAGTTGGTTTTCCATTGCCCCTTTCCAGTATTTGCCACTTTATAGGAAAATGAAGTAGAAATGAGTAAACTCATCTACATATTGCAAAATGGGCTAACCTCACCTACCTATGAATCTGAACAGAATAATAGATGACCTTTACAGTCCATAACAAAAAAATAAATAAATAAATGATATAAAAAGAAATGTATGGAATCAAATTATATGCAATATGCATATACCAAATCAGTCTATAGTTGAATAGCTGAATGTGCTTTATGTAAAGTAGGATTTAGTCAAGCACTATATACCTCTGCTCTCGAAAGAGTAGACTAACCATATTGTTGGAAAAAGGGTCTGGCCCTGATGCTGAAAACAAAGGAGAGAGATTTTTTTTTTAAAGATTTTATTTATTTATTTGACAGAGAGAGATTACAAGTAGGCAGAGAGGCAGGCAGAGAGAGAGAGGAGGAAGCAGGCTCCCTGCTGAGCAGAGAGCCCGATGCGGGACTCGATCCCAGGACCCTGAGATCATGACCTGAGCCGAAGGCAGCAGCTTAACCCACTGAGCCACCCAGGTGCCCAAAGAGAGAGATTAAAAAAAAAAAAATTAGGGGTGAGGGAAGATCCTGGTGGAGAGAAAAGGCAAGAGTATTCCCAGGCAATGGCTCATTAGTCCATGCTGCCTTCAGAGTGACCTCCCTTAGTACCTTTGTCATCTGTTAAAAGTCCTGTTCACGAACCTTCATTTTTCCCTATAGCCCAAAGGAAAAGGGCAGCCTGATGACTTGGCAGTCAAGATGCTCCGGAGCCTGCCCTTGTTCCCATTTATTATTCCTCCTTTCCCTCTAAAATCCAGTACACGTCCAATCGTTCTTGAATCTTGGCTGTATGGAATGGAGCCCCTCAGCTTCCTCTTCTCATTCTGGTGTCTCTCTTGGCTCCTCCTTAACCGTCCACATTCCCCCCAACCCCATCCTTACTCCAAGGCTCAGAAGGTGTCCTCTTTAGCTTGAGTCCTGTCTTGCCCTGGACCCTCCCAGTCCCCAAAGCCTGGAACACCAGAGGCTTCACAAGTTTGGGGGTGCAAAATGGCTAAAAGTCTGAGCTGTGGGGTCAGCTACATCTTGGTGACGACTCCTTTTCTGGGTGTGACCTTGGAAGGCTAACTTATCCAGCTTCCCCTGAGTGAGCACTGCTTGAATACCCGACGACCGTGCTCTAAGTCTTATATCCTAGCTGTGAAAATTAAGAGATAGTGTAAACAGAGACTCATGGCACATGTTCAGTAAAAGGGTTCATAACTCCTCATCGCAGCCTTCCATACTGGCTCTGAACCGAGGCTCCTTAAAATCCACTGATACTTCCGATGAGCCCATCAGTGTTAGCAAGAAATACGAAGTGAGGGGTTCGTGGGTCACTCCTTCAAAACACACTTCAGCAAGGATTTCTTTTTGAAGATGGGAGGATAGCATGGGATGTTTACTGAAAAGGCAGATCGTTCTGTCTCCCATTTCCACTGATTGTGTATGTGTAGGTTGGAAGAGGGTAGGTCCAGGAATCTGTATTTTTAACAGATACTCCAGCTGATTTTGATGTGGAAGTCTAGGGAACACCCTTTGACAAACAGGACCTAGCAGAGATAATACTCACTCTAAGACGGGGAACTTAAGCCGCTATTTATTTTTTAAAGATTTTATTCTTTGCTTGAGAGAAAGAGACAAAACAGGAGGGAGAAAAAAAAAAATCTGAGGTAGATTCTGCACTGAGCACAGAGTCCAACCTGGGGCTTGATCCCACGTCTGCGAGACCAGGACCTGAGCTGAGGGGTGCCTGGGTGGCTCAGTGGGTTAAAGTCTCTGCCTTCAGCTCAGGTCATGATCCTAGGGTCCTGGGATCCAGCCCCGCATTGGGCTCTCTGCTCAGTGGGGAGCTTGCTTCCACCTCTCTCTCTGCCTGCCTCTCTGCCTACTTGTGATCTCTGTCTGTCAAATAAATAAATAAAAATCAAAAAACAATGTTAAAAAAAAAGGACCTGAGCTGATACCAAGAGTCGGGCACTTAACCAGCTGAGCCACACAGTCATCCCTCAAGCCATTAATTTAGTGTTACTTGACATATATACCTTTTATTGTCATACCATGCCTTTGCATATGTGTGTCATTGCATTGATGTGAAAATCATATAGAGAGAAGTACACACATATAATATTTTACATATGTATATTTAACCATTTGTGTGTCCATGTGTCTAACCACTACTCAGATCAAGACAAAGACCATTTCCATTAATCCAAAACACTTCCTTATGTCTCTTCCCACTAATGTCCATCTCAGGGCTATTTTTACCTTTATCATCATAGTCTAGTTTTTACCTGTTGATGAACTGTATAAGTGGAATCCTACATTCTTTATTATCAACATCCCATTTATGGGATTCACCCATGATGTGGTGACATGATAGACATTAAATCTCTCAAACATGCTCTCTCCCTTTTCCCCAATGAAAGCTGCCTTCCTCAGCAGTGTCTGGAATTGCCTAGAGGGACCGACCTTTCTGATTCTTGAAAACCACAGCACACAGCCTGCAAGTTCCGAGCTGACTCACTGAACAAGTTTCAGATGTGACCTTTTTGAAATGATGCCTCTTCTGACACAAGCACATGTTTTCCTATCCAGGCCAATACTTTACATTCAATCCTGAAAGTAGGCACAAAGGGGAATACACGTCCTGGGCACCATCTATAATTAAAGATGACATTTTTTCTTAACTTGGAAAATAAACAACAACCTGCTGAATGAATCAGGACAGAGAGCACCACTGATAAAATCAGCAAAAAGGAGCAACCCCTTTTCAAATCGTATACCCCTTGAATTACATTAGCAATTTAGTGTGTCGTCTGTTATTCAGCCAATTTTATAGAAATTATAGAGAGATTCATTCCTAATTAAGAATAATCTGATGACTGGGCTTGACCCAGTTAAATTCTTATCTTTATGACATCAATCTTTTATAATGCTTCCAGAAACCTTGGCAAAGGCTCCAATTTTATAAGTAAAAATTAATTAATTGGGACATTAAATTTGAAAGATGCTTTTATCTTTTCCCTGGTTCATGCCTTCACAACAGAATGCAATAATTAACAGTTTTATTCAAATATATAAAATAATTCCTTGAAGATTTCTAACCACTTCAAGTACTCCAAGTATCAAATGATATAATGTCGAGATAGCAAGACACAAAGGAAAGTGGATCTTTTGCAGATGTTTTATCAAGAGAGCTCTCTGTGGTAATCACTCACACTGGGGTAAGGACTTGGTGGCCTGATGTGAAGCTGACTTGGGATCCAATTATACTGCTGAGGAAAAAAAATTCCAACATGATTTTTTTGTTGTTGTTGTCAAAAAAAAAAAAAAAAAGATTTTTTGTTGTTTTTTGTTCAGAATTTTCAAAGCTTTTTCTCTGGAGAATTTTCCTAGCTGAACTCATCTCATATGACCACCCACCAAATAAATTCTTAACCTGCATCTTGAAATTAGGATTGGAATCCATTGTCGCAAGACTAGCATTGGATCTGCTTATCCGTATAGGTTCCTTTGTTGATTTGCCTGTTCCGTCATTCGTCACTACTTCCCCAAGGACGGCACACTTGGAAGAGAAGAGTTAAGAAGATACAAACTCCAAGAAGCCAACAAGGACTCCTAGTGGGCCAAGTAGCTGCCTCGGAAGGGTTCACTTGGCCTGTCTGAAAAGAGGCCTCAAATGGCATGCCCCAGCACTCTGACCTGCCTGAAAGTTTTATTAAAAACTTGGGAGAAGCTGGGGTGAATAAACGATCCTTCCAAACGGACTAACTTATTCAGATACCATGAAATGAATAATAACAAGACACTGAGTAGAGAGGAGGAAGCCAGTTTGCAAGTCTGAGAAGAGGTGCTGGCAAGCACTGCAGCAACCCTTTTCACAGATTCTGCTCTTTTTCTCACCCCAGAAAGGGAAAGGGTGGGTTGGGAGGAAGATCACTTGCTCCAGATCATACAAAAGTACTTATTAGAGCTGATGGCTTTCTGAGGTAGGTCTGTGGGCCACAGATTCTTAGGCACACCTCTTATTGAGAGGTGGGGTCTGTGTCTGTGGCCCTTGAATCTGAGTCAAGCTTTGTGATCTGTCAAGAGACAAAGTAAGGTAGAAGGGGTGCAGGCCTGGTTAGGAAAGGCCATGCGGGTTCTACCCCGTTCCTTTGGGTTACTCGCCCTGGGAACCCAGCCACTGTGCTGTGACAAAAGTAAAGCCCATAGAGAGACACACGTTGAGGGAAGTCAGAGCCCCTGGCCCTGACCCACAGTCCCACCAACCTGCCAGCCATGTGAGCAAACCCATGTGAGCAAAAAGTGGATCCTCCGTTCCCTCCTTGAATGCGCCCTTGAGGAAGGCACATAGAAATCCTGAGTGTTCACTGCCAACCACAGAGATGGAGCCCCAGGCCAACGGCGTGAGGGCCTTCAACATGGATTTGTCAGTTGAATCCACCTTGTGATGGGTTAACTTGAGTGACCCAGCCGCTCCAAAGCATTTGTGATGAAAGGTGACTGAAGGACAAGCTTAGCAGAAAGTACACATGTGTCTTCAAGTACAAGGAGGGTAAACCCCTTCCCCTCCCAACCATGGCCCACAGGGAATGCTCAGTTTGGGGAGCTCTGGTCAGGAAAACCTTTGAAGAAGCTGACCAGTATCCTGGAGGAGTTAGTTAAACGATGAGTGGTCTGCAGATTCTATCCCATGCAGAAGAGACGGTGGTACCATTAACAGCCAGCCAGCCAGAACCAGGGACGTGTGGACCAAAGGTTAAGGACAGTTGCCAAAAACCAGGGCAAAAATGCAGTCACCGTGCATGGAAAGAACGTCCACTTTGAAGCTGGGTGACCTGGAGGATCCTCCCGGCTGTGGGGTTTCTGGAGAGTCTTACACGCCCAGACTGTGATCTCGCTTACAGAAGGAAGGGGGTGATCTCTATCACCCTCATAAGCTTATAGGTACAATGTTAAGTTTACTGAAGATAATTTATATAAAAGCACAGTGCAGGGAAGACCCTCAATACTTATTTGCTATTAAACTCAGGAGTTTGAATTTTGGCTTATTTTTTTATATATAATTTTTTATTTTTTATAAACATATATTTTTATCCCCAGGGGTACAGGTCTGTGAATCACCAGGTTTACATACTTCACAGCACTCACCAAAGCACATACCCTCCCCAATGTCCATAATCCCACCCCCTTCTCCCAACCCCCCTCCCCCCAGCAACCCCCAGTTTGTTTTGTGAGATTAAGAGTCACTTATGGTTTGTCTCCCTCCCAATCCCATTTTCTTTCATTTATTCTTCTCGTACCCACTTAAGCCCCCATGTTGGATCACCACTTCCTCATATCAGGGAGATCATATGATAGTTGTCTTTCTCTAATTGACTTATTTCGCTAAGCATGATACGCTCTAGTTCCATCCATGTTGTCGCAAATGGCAAGATTTCATTTCTTTTGATAGCTGCATAGTATTCCATTGTGTATATATACCACATCTTCTTGATCCATTCATCTGTTGATGGACATCTAGGTTCTTTCCATAGTTTGGCTATTGTGGACATTGCTGCTATAAACATTCGGGTACACGTGCCCCTTTGGATCACTACGTTTGTATCTTTAGGGTAAATACCCAATAGTGCAATTGCTGGGTCATAGGGCAGTTCTATTTTCAACATTTTGAGGAACCTCCATGCTGTTTTCCAGAGAGGTTGCACCAGCTTGCATTCCCACCAACAGTGTAGGAGGGTTCCCCTTTCTCCGCATCCTCGCCAGCATCTGTCATTTCCTGACTTGTTGATTTTAGCCATTCTGACTGGTGTGAGGTGATATCGCATTGTGGTTTTGATTTGTATTTCCCTAATGCCGAGTGATATGGAGCACTTTTGCATGTGTCTGTTGGCCATCTGGATGTCTTCTTTGCAGAAATGTCTGTTCATGTCCTCTGCCCATTTCTTGATTGGATTATTTGTTCTTTGGGTGTTGAGTTTGCTAAGTTCTTTATAGATTTGGCTTATTTTTAAAGGGAATGTCCAGGGGCTCCCGGGTGCTCAGTCAATTAAGCACCTAACTCTTGATTTTGGCTCAGGTCATGATCTCAGGATCGTGAGATGGATCCCTGCCATGGGCCCTGCTCTCATCGGGGAGTCTCCTTGAGATTCTGTCTCTCTCCCTCTGCTTCTCCCCACTCTACCTCTATCCCTCTATCAATCAATCAATCGATCTTTAAAAAAAATTTTTTTTAATAAAAGGAGGTGTCAAGGGGCGCCTGGGTGGCTCAGTGGGTTAAGCCTCTGCCTTCAGCTCAGGTCATGATCCCCGGGTCCTGGGATTGAGCCCCACATTGGGCTCTTGCTCAGCAGGGAGCCTGCTTCTCTCTCTCTCTCTGCCTGCCTCTCTGCCTACTTGTGATCTCTCTCTCTCTGTCAAATAAATAAATAAATAAATAGAATCTTAAAAAAATAAAAGGAGGTGTCTGTCAGTGACATGATTTACCTTAGAAAGCAGTAAGCCCCTATCTTACTTAGCTTCTTTCAGGGCTGGGTGATTACTCATGAGATATATTGGAGAACATTTTGCCATATGTGGGAGGCTGGCCGCAGTGTCCTCTAACTTCCCTTTGGTCCCTGAAGGATTGCACTTACAGCTTCCTTCTGCAGCTCCAACGCTGTCTCCCTTACATGTCCCCCGCCCCCATCCTAGAAGCCCCATGTGGCCCAAATCTCAGTAAGCATTAGCATTGCTTCAGCATAAGATGAAATCCCCATGAGTTCAGTGGCCAGGAGGCCATTCACATTCAGACTTTGAAGCTGTGCATTCCGTAGTCCTCTCTCCCCTCCGCCATCAGTAGAGAGCTTCTTGGTGGAGATTTTAAATATTTTCACAATTCATGTATGCAGAAAATGTTGTCTATCAGACAAATGTCTGTACATGAAAGGAACTATGAACATTTAATATTCTACACCAAATGTTGAAACCAAAATTCAAGGGCATTTTGTTCTTTGAATCAGAGATGTTGTCATGCCTCTTCTTCCCTCTTCTACTTTTGTGTCGCAAGTTACTTCGGGAGCAGGAGCTGTCTGTGAGAGGATTTAGTTTAAATTTCAGCTTCCTCCCTTACTAGCTCTGCAAACTTGAGCAAGTCACTTAACCTCTCTGAACTTGAGTCTCCATATACAAAATGAAAGTAATAGTAGTTACCTCTCAGGGATGTTGTGAGAATTAAATAAGATGAAATGTATGCTGGTGCCTGGGGCAAAAAGGATATTAATACATATTAATATCTTAATTTTTTTCCCACTGATTGATTTCTTTGGGCTGTGTCCATGAAACTGAGAAAGAGGCATCATTTTTTCCCGTCTCTTTCTCTTTCCCTGAGACAGACATCTGATTTGTGCTTTATCAGAAGAAATGGCATTTAGGGAGTTGAATCCTTATAGAGGAAGGAAATGTAGCTCCCTTCACTTGCATTTTTTGTTTGTTTGTTTGTTTTTAATTTTTATCCTTGATACTGTGGCTGTTAGTTGCCCACCTCGAGGCACATTCTCTGTCAGCTGCTTAATCTCAGAACCCCCATTTTTTGGTGCAGTACATTGCTTTCTTGGGAAAAAGAGGGGGGCTATGTTTCTCATCCTCCCTTTTATCAAAATGCTGCCATGTGCTTACATTCTGGCCCGAGAGGTGTATGAAGAAATGATGTAGACTGCTTCCTACTTAAAGAGAGTCAAATCAGCTGAGAGATGCCTCCAATTTGCTCTTCCTGCCTGTTTTCCTTCTTTCAGCCTAAACCTTTTCCTTGCCAGCTGTAGCATCAGTACTAATCTTGGACCATAAAGTAACTTGGAAGACATGATAGAGAAGAAAGATAGGACCCTAGATCTCTGTGGTCCCAAAGGAAGGAGCCATCATAACATTTTGGACTTCTCAGTCTTCACACGTCTTTCACTTGGGATACAAACCAATGCTCAGCCATTGCTACTGTTTTTCCCTCTTGATTGTAGCCATCTCTAATGCGAACCAAGAAACATGGTGTGTGGGGGTGGGGGCTGTTCCAGGGAGAATACTGTTGGGAGTAAAGTTTCCTGATCCACTGTCCCTCTGGAGGACTCTGGCAGTTACTTCATAGGAGGCAGCACAGTTGGGACTGTGGTGGCAATATAGTTCTGTGTCACAGAGCAGAATCATCTGGTAGAGGCCAACAACTCATACATTCATCAAAAACCATCACAGGGCGTGGAGATCCCTGTGGATGTTAGCAGTGTATAGATCTGGAGCAATTACTCTAGCTTGGGTTGAGGAACGGGGTGTCATGGAAGTATTCGACGGGAAGATGTCTGTGCTTGGTATGGAAGGATAATGGGCATTAGCCACAGGAAGAAGGGACCTGCATTCCAAGGTCTGCAGCCCAGGCTGACATTCCCCACACCCCATGGCTGAGTCTGTCATCATTAATAACTTCTCCCTAGTCTTGATGTTTATTCACATCTGTCACAATTTAAATCTGGCTCAAAGGCCACTCAGAATCCCAGCCACTCAGTTAGTGTCGGATACAGACAAGTGAACACTTTAGGAAATCTGAATTTAGTAATTACCAACTTAATCTCAACAGCCTTGTGATTTGGGACATACTCTTCCATGTAACTGGCCAATTATCTGGAGAATTGTTCCCATCCATCCAGTGGTGTGTAGGGGCCAACACTTAAGGCATAATGACCAGGCAGAAGCTCCAAGTGCCCTTCCAAGATGGCGGCTCAGCACTTAGCAGACAGAGAGAGTCTGAACCTCATTGCCCAGGGGGCTAGGGCCCTGAGAGGTACAAAAATGGATTAAGTAGATAATCAGGCAAGATTGTATCAGCTCTTTAAGACATAATAGATATAATTTTATTGCTTGCCTATAGAGAATGAACAGAAACATCATCAGAAGAAAGAGTTGAGGTTGCATTTATCAAACACCTACTATATGCCAAATTATTGTTATATGCATTTAGTATACATAGTCTTACTGAATCCTTACATTAACACTGTAAAGGATATATTGGAACCCACATTATGTAATTGAGAATAGAAGGGATGTCAGCAATTAGGAAAGATGACCAAGGGTCACAGAGGCAATCAAGGATTTAGGATACCACTCCAGTCCACCTGCCTCCCTTGCACAAACTCCACACTGTCCCCTCACACCAGAGAACATTCCATCCCTGGCTCCAATTCCAACATATTCCATGAGGTAAAGAGAGCACGCTTTTATGAGTGAAGACAGGATGGAGTGGAGGCTAATAAGTATGATGGACGAGCTGTGTTTCTTGGTTTTTCTGCATCAGGAGATGTGGAGATTTTCCCTGGTGGAGAAGAGCTACCTGACAAGATATGTTTACTAGAGATGTTTTATATTCCCTTCCCAAAGGGACAAATGTAGCTTCTGGTCTCTAACTAGGAGAAATAATTATATGTGTTTCCTTTTTGTCCTCTACCCAATAACGTTTGCCAAGCTGTTTGCTAATTACCCCAGAAACAACAGGTCCTCAACAGAAACTAAAGAGTGATGTATTATCTAGGTACCTTTCACTCTTAATACTCTGGGTTAGAGCAGAAAAGAGAAACACACCATATATCTTCAGTTAATGGGCAACCAAACAGATGACTTGGCAGAGAACAGGAGAAAGGACAAAAAATATCCTCTCTATGCCACAGGAAATACATAAACCAAAACAAAACTCAATATCACTGTCAAATGCTCTTGGGTGCTCCCCTGAAGGGACAAGCTCACACTCCAGGTTTGGCTAGGTTATAAACTTGAAAGCTTTCTCTCCTTTGTCCCTAAATTATCCAGAGCTATTTCATCTTCCTCCCTCAGAAGAATCTTGAGAACCCCTTTGGCACCTGGGAGATGGCTAGGTACAGCAGGAAGAACATGGAATTTGAAATCATTAGACCAGAGATTAGATCTGGCCCTGCCTCTTACAACCTGTGTAACCTCAGGCGAGTCACCCTTAGAGTCATGCAGGACTGTTGAGAGGAACAAGCAAGGAATATGTATGTGTAAGCATTTTGCAAACTCACAGGCACTCTATAGTTTAGAAGAAAACAAGTAAACATTGGGTCATATCGTGAAGATATAGAATGTGAAAATCACAGAAGATGTCAGTGATTAAGAGAATCGCATTCCCCATTCACTGAGCACCTACTAATTGCCAGGTATGGTGCCAAAAACCTTTCCTCTTTCTGGGGAGGTGCTATAGCCATGCCCATTTCACAGATGAAGAGGCTGCCCCTCAGATACGGTGGTTTATTCATAGGCTATCGAGCTGATAAATGGCAGTTAGGATTAAGATACTAGTGGGTCTGACCCTGAGACCCAAGCACCTTTCCACTGCACCACATTAGTTTTTTCATCAAAATTCAGATAAACACTCCATGTCAGCTGACACCCGTGACATATTATGAAGTAAATCTAGCTGGATGCCATTGGCAGCACTCAACAGCTGGCTCATCTCCTGACTGGCACAGCACCCAGATGGAGGTTGGGATTGATTGCTCTCAGTTTGTCTGTCTCCTGTCTCTGCCACTCTTTGGAGCGAGGTCACCTCTGCTTCCTGGACACAGAAGGAAACTAGCAAGCGTATTGGAGAAAGAAGGCAACTTTTGCTTGAATTCTGAACTTTGCTTCTTCCTACACGCTCTGCAAACTATTCCACTAAAGTTTTGCAGGCTTAAAATGCACTGATTTTATACAAAGTGAGTGCAGGCAGAAATTGGTGAATTTTGAGTCAGATCTATAGACTGATTATCACATTGTGCCAATATCAACTTCCCAGGTTTGATAATGCACTGTGGTTCTTTTTTTTTTTTTTAAGGGATTTTATTTATTTATTTGACAACAGAGAGAGAGAGAGAGAGCGAGATCACAAGCAGGCATAGAGGCAGGCAGAGAGAGAGGAGGAAGCAGGCTCCCCACCGAGCAGAGAGCCTGATGTGGGGCTTGATCCAGGACCCTGAGATCATGACCTGAGATGAAGGCAGTGGCTTAATCCACTGAGCCACCCAGGCACCCAATGCACTGTGGTTCTATAAGATGCCACCCTTGGAGGGATCTGGGTGATGTGTGCGTGGGACCACCCTGTGCTATTTTTTGAACCCAGTGTGTTTGTACTCTTTCATTTCATGGTTCTTCTGCCTCCCCTTGTTCATATCTCAGTGTCCCAGCCCCCTTCACCTTCTCATAATACCCCATATTTACCTTGATCTTGGCACTGAAATCCTACTTGAATTTCTTCCATTATCTTTTATATCCTACTGCTAGACTCTGAACTCATCGAAGACAGGGATATTTCCTTTATTGCCACAGTATGCCAGGAAACTGTATGGAGCCTGGTCCATAAATTTTTGCTGAATATATAGAAGAATAAATGACTAAGCTATAGTAGAGTCAGCTTGCGAGTAAGAAACCCATGGATAACTCACCAGGGAGACACGGGGTAATGTTGCTCTAGTTTCCGGGGCTGCTACATGATGCCCAGGCTGTTCCCGGAGGCCCCCTTCTGCAGGTCATTTCACTTACCTGGTACGTCAGGTGCGTAATGGGAAGTACAAATGCTGGGAACTGAAAGTAAGTAAAAAGCCTTTCTCACACACATAGCTCCACCTGAGATTTGTGCAGCAATTTTCGAAGTGAAATAGAAGGGGGAAATTGATGAGATAAAATATAAAATCACAGGGAAGAAAGTTTCCCTTTGTATCATATGGACTCTCGCCGTTACTGTTATTGCAAAATGAATGTTCCTGTTTTCTTGGAAGAGTCACATGGCACTGGGCATGTCACCAAGGTGCAATTCGATCAGCATTAAGTGATGCAGTAGAGTTTGGGGTTTGGAATGGAATTTTAACAGAAACAATAAAACAGTCGGGATGGAACTTTCCCAGCATCGTGAAGTGAAATGTTGGTCCTGGAGTTGAAAATACGACTCCTGGCTTATCCTTGCACAATTATGCACATTCCTACTGATCAAAATAAGGTCCAAACCCATGGATGAGTCTCAGGCACATTCTACACCATATATTTACTGTTTTTCAGTAATTCTCAGACACATTTGACTTACCTTTTATTTTCTTTTACATATTAACTTTAAAATCGAATGCTACTGGTCTGGCAGGCAGAAATCTTGATGTAGTTGTCATTGCCCATCCAAATGTATTAAAAGTTGTAGAATAAGGATCAGTACCTTAGGAAATCCCCATTGCCATAATGGCATACTCTTTCAAGAAATGCTGTATCACCTGGGTCGTGGTATGGGGAAGACCAGGTATCAATAGCTCTCAATTGAAAAGCAAACCTGAAAATATTTATCTTGAATGTGAAGCAGTTTTATTAATACCCTAATCAATTAATTTCACTTATTTTTCCAGATAAATGCACAAGAGTTATATGTGACAAAAGCTCATGTCTTAGTAAGTCTAAAGAAGGTCTTTCAATGAGTTTTTCAAAAACTCAGTGCTCAGTGGTAAGAAATTACTGTGTCATAATTTAATTAGAAGCAATTTTTCTTTTTTAGTTTTACCTATAATAATGATATACCTTAAAATTGATAGTTCCTGGATACAATGAAGTAAATTGTGTTCTGGGTACAAGTGTCAGAATTCAAGTTTATAAAACATATCGCAAATTAATTATGCAAAACCAATTAGAGAAAGGACCTTTATGCAAGTAATTACTGTCAATACCCAATATTTAGAAAGAGAAAATTTTCTGAAGTTTCATTTCATTGAAAATAGAAATTCAAATAATATACAGCAAAAGTGGAAATTGCCCATGTTACATTGAAGACCCCAATAAAAAGTTAGTAACAGCTTAGTAAATGCATTTCTCGAGTTCTCTTGACCACAAGAATCCATCCCACCACTGAAAGAAGTAGATTGTGGCTCCATTAATGAGGATTGTCTTTTATTATTATTATTATTATTATATTAAGTTTTTTAAATTTCAATTCCACTTTAGTTAACATACAGTTTTATATTAGTTTCAGTCATACAATATAGTGATTCAATCATTCTATGCATTACTCAGTACTTAGTACTTATAACAAGGATTGTCTTTGAATCTGATCTAAAGATTTCAAGAGTAGAAGGGCACCTAAACAGAGCTCTTCATTGTACAGATGAAGGAATTTTCACCAGGTTGATTTTGAGGCTTAAATCCCTTCTAAGGCTATGTTTACGTGCCAGAAACATGAAAGGAAAATATACATGACCAACTGAGCCACCCAGGCACCTGAAAATGTTGCACTCTTTTGAAACTGAGACTCTAGAGGGAATGCACAAATATGAAGATACATGGTTAAATGCATTTTTAAGCTTCAACACCAGCATTGGTTCTTCCAGAAGGACTCTTAAGACCTAGTTACTGGTTTCTTCCTCTCTGCTCCCCCAGACCCCATGTTTTCCTTTATTATTGCATTGATGTCATTTCATACCAGTATCAAATGGGCCATTGGACAGTGAACTCCCCAGGGACAGGGAAGAGCCTTTTCATCTTTAGATCCCCAAGGATGGCACTGATGCAGGACTGTTGAATGAATACATACGTCGTTTGGATTGCTAAAACTTACTTGTCCTAATGTGAGGAGATACCCTTTTGCTTCTGAACCCCAGTAACCAAAATGGAGATATTTTAAGTGGCAGGGCATACGAGGAATAAAGCAGTCTAGGTCCCTTTATTAAAAATTGCAGGGGCACCGGGCGGCTCAGTCAGTTAAGTGTCTGCGTTCAGCTCAGATCATGATCCCGGGGTCCTGGGATTGAGCTCACATCAGGCTCCCTGCTCATTGGAGAGTCTGATTCTCCCCTCTCCTTCTGCCCTCCCCATGCTTGTGCTCCCTCTCTGTCTCAAATAAATAATTCTTTTTTAATTCCATAACTAATTCCCCCAAACACACCATACAAACAAGGTTGGGGACAGTCTGTGGGAGGTGCTGAAAATCTGCGTCTGGGTTTCATGAAGCTTATTGAAAAGAGAAATCAGGAGTCCGTAAACCATTACAAGGTCTGTTTCTAAAAATGCCGCATACCTCTACTGTTCGGTCAGTGCCCATACTTCTGTGCATCCCTCTCTTCCTTACAGAATGTTTTAGGATGGCAGAGTGGGATCAGGCTGTAAAGAAGTTAAGGAATGTCTAGGAATTGGTGAATGAACGGTGAGGGTCAGTTCAGGAGTCCAGATCTTCTCACTTTCCTTACCTACGTCTTACTGGTTTTCCCTATAGCACAAGATATCTTTGAAAAACAAATTCCTCAACCTATCACTCCTAGCTCAAGATAAACATCCCACCAGAAGGTACCCACCAGGCCTTGCAAGACTGCCCCAAGGCTACTGCTCTGGTTTCTTCGTACTGTACCTCTCCTCTTCTCTCACTGCACCCTAGCCATACTGACTTTCTCCCCTCCCTGAACAGACCTATAACCTTTCTGACTTACATTCTTACTTTTGGAACTCTTTGTCCTCTCTCTTCATTGGGCCAACTCCTCCTCCTTCAAGTCAGTGCTAAATATCACTTCCTCCAGGAAGTCCTACCTGATTCCCTAGGCCTAAGTGGGATCCGTTATCTGTTCTTGTTGCATCCCAGAGTTATCCACTGGAGCACCTATTGCAGTTGAAATTAAATAGTTATGAGTGTAATAATTAGTTGGTTAACTATCTCCCCCATTTGGACACCCCCTAGGGAAGACCACCTGTCTTTTTCACTACTCACTCCTGAGCACATGAAACAGTCCCATTAAAGTTCAAAAGTATTAGTTGGACAAAAGAAAAGGAATATGTGAACGAATATATAAATAATGATTCCTTTGGGGATTAAATGGGTACCATGCAATATAAGATAACACACCCCTCATTCTACCCTTCCCCTCCTGCTAACCATTTTCCCACCCTGCAGCTGCCTTCTCAAAGAATCTCAGAATCTCTGCTCTTTCAGTCGTGTAAGCTTGCTGTTGGGAACACCCACAGACGCTCTCTGCAAACACACACAACTCACTCTGAGTAATCATATTGATTCGGAATTAACGGCCATTCAGATACCTCATTGAAGATGCCATCTGGGATGTTATTGCTCTTCAGAGGTAGATCATATTCTGAGAAAATCTGTCAAAACGTAGAAATAACTCATCAAAATGGCCATGCAGAACCTCACTGCACTTCAAAGCGAAGCAGAGTCTGATGATGCAGGTTTCATTCCCCTGAAGTAAGATGCAAAAGCAGGGAGGGCTGTTTCTTTCCTGTCTTCAAGAGTCAAGAGGAATGGAAAGTTGAAGCACGTGCAGGAAATGATCTTGGAGTCCTTTGCTCATTCTGAGACATCTCACTGAAGACAGACCCTTTACTTCTCAAGATGATCGCTGCTCCTGAGGGGTTGTGCTTGGGCAGAACTCAGTTTCGGTTCCTACCTGCCCATTTCCTGTAGAGTTTGCCTGTTTCCCTGGTATAAGTATTCCCACCACGTTCTGTTTCAAGCTACCTGCAGTTCAACAACTAGCTCTGCAAATTTCGGAATGTCTAACAATTAAATCTTGCAAGCTAATGCAAGTCAGCTTCAACAAACCACGGGAAGAACATGTTCACATCCTACCTGCCCTCCTTCTGGGTTGCTGCCACGCCTCAGCTGTGCCTGGAGAAATCCAAAATACAGGCTTCTCAGTAGATGCCTACCCCCTCCACCATCTATGTGCACCTCCTGGAGGTAACCCAGGTTCTCTGGGCTTATGAATCACCTCCTTCACTTCCACAAAAGACCCACCCTCCGTGGGCAGCAAAGCATTGTCATATTGGGAAATTCAGTATTATTCAGCAGGCACTTTTGAATTGAAAATAACATTTGAAAAGGATTATCCTGGGCAAAGTCATCAACTGCTGTGTACTCATTGAACTTAAAACAATACAAGACTGATTACTTTTGTAGTCTATGCAAATTACAAATGACATTGGTATTAAATCCTCAGTATTTAACTTCACCTTCAAGTGCTTCCTAGTTACTGTTTTTTAAATCAAAAAGCTGGACTTCCGTTTGTGTGTGTGTGTGTGTGTGTGTGTGCTTTCAAAATCAAGTTCTGTATGTATGTATACTGCCCTTCAAAAAACAAAAATGGAAGAATCATGTCATATCTGAAATATGCTAATAATCTTAAATGCTTATGGAATAAGCACTTTATGAAATGACCTCAGTTCTCTGAGATTTCTGACCTCCCACATGGCACCTGTAATAAAATGTCATGTCTTTGGGTGGGTGGGTGGGGGTTCCTCATCTTTAAATGAAGGTTTTACCTTTTCCTAGTACTGAGCTGAACACCACCCTCATTCAGGGCTTGGCCTGGTGGTTTTATCGTCTTTGCATCCACTTTCAAGAGTATCATGGATGCTAGCATTTACCTAATTTACCTAAGTGTCTTCAATACACACAAACACTCTTTAAGGAGATTGAGCCATATGACCTTGGACACCAGGGGTATGTGAGGGAATAATTCTTTAACATGGTCTGGTGGGAAATGGGAGTGCTAATATCTGCAGAGCACCTACTGAATACCCAAAGAGTATTTTGAGCATTACATAAAATATCAGTGTATTCTCTCAACATTTTAGAAGACATACATTATTTCCCTCATTAAAAAAAAAAAAAAAATGTAAAACCAGATGCTCAACAGTTAAGGAGACCTTCCCAGAGTGGTACATCTGAAACTGGGCCCTTCTAGTTGCAAAGACCTTTTCTTTCTGAGAAGCATCCCTCTGCTTTATAAATCCATGACCCAAGAGCTGCCTGGAAGCTTGACTCACTCCCTCCATCTATTTCAAATGAAAAGCAAAGGCACCTTCTGTCTCCACCGTGTCTAAAAGCTGAACTTGAGATGATGTCATGGGAGAGCCAAATTAAATCAGTACAGATTTATCAAGGTCTTACTTCATTAGAATTGCCATGCTGGGTGTAAAGTAATGACAGAGTCCTTCCCAGTGGGAGAGTTAACTCCTCTGTACAGACAGATGTCAAGTATGATGAGATAGAACCTGATTACAGCCAGACCTGAGCTCTTCCTCTCATCCCTTGACCCCTCCTTTTTCTGCTTACGCCGGAGACTTCTAGTCCTCCTCCCTCCTCCAGTCTTCTTCCCCCTCAGTTTCCAAGTCACTAGGAACCTTACCTGTGCCTTAGCTCTGGATCCATGCATAGAGCAACCCCACTCCACCATAACCCCTGCCATCGCCCCAGCACTCGGTTCTACCAACTCTAGCCTGCACTACTGAAACAACTTTTAAGTTAATTTCCATTTTATTTCAGCCCACACATACACCCAGATTGATCTTGTGTTTATAAATGTGGTCTTTGTCATGACACGTCATGTCTCCAAAGGATGTACAAACTTAAAAAAAAAAATGTAAGTCATATTTTATCAGAAAGAATCTGCTGAGAAGCCTAGGAAATAAAACAGGTGAGAGCAGATCAATTATACTTAAGACTTGAGAAGTGGGAGGACTTTGGAGCTTGGATTTCCTTCCTCGGGCCCCAGAGCATTTCCAAGGAGCCTCCGTGAAACACTAGGGCAACACAAGCAGTTTGAGATCACTGGCCTGAGAAGTAAATCCCAGCTCATTAGCAAAATAGCCAAAGCCCTTCAGCCCTTCTGTCTGGCAGGCTTGAGAGCCACCCCACAGGGTTGCGGTAAGAATCATGGTCAGTAGAGTCAAGGACTTAAAGCACTGTCCGTACGTGGTAAGTGCTCAGTAAATACTTGTTTCCAGTTCTTCACCCATTCGTGAACCCTTAAGTTTAGTCTGCATGAGCGTCTATGCCGTGCTTGCAGTCCTCATTTGGCTATCCCTAAGTCATGCTCTCAAACAGTTTCCTCAACCTGAAATCTCTTTGCTGTCTCATTTCTGCATGCACAACAAGGTCGCTCTTCGAGGCCCACTCCCTCCCAGATTCACATCTCAGCCAGGAGCCATCCCTCTTACCTCTGGACATTTGTAGACTTCTACCTGGGCCTCTCCCAGAACCTGGTTGCATTATCAGCTGTGCTATTCTTTTCCATCTCTCCCAGCCTAAAGGGCATGCTACGAACCATGGCTGTTCTGGTCTCTAGTCCTTTGTACCATAGCAGGTTCCCTGAAAATACAACTCACTTCATCCCTCAGGATGATGACGCGATGCCACCACTTTAGCTTTGCCTCCTGCTGAGTTAATCAGGATACCTATGACGATGAAATACTCCAAAATGTTATTTGAAAGCTAAAATGTCATGCAAGGTGAGCGTTCCTACTTCTCAGAACATTTCTGATTGGATCGTGCAATGTGCTTGCCTGGCAGCCTCCTTTTAACCACTGGTGTATTTCATTCCTGTTGCTGACATGGAGTTTTCCTCCAGAATGCACTGACCATCATGCTGCTCTTGTCCCAGCCAGTAGGTCACGACTCTGCCGAATGAGGAATCCCAACAAGGGAAGCTGCCCACAGCCCTGAGCCTGCCTCTGTGGTACCTCCCACCTCCTCAGCTCCTACCTCCCACCTGCCCGGACTGGGCCACTTGCCTCTCACACTTGGATTACTATGGTCAGCCTTCTAAGCTAACTCTGTCCCACTCTTCTCTTCTTGGCCATCCTTCAAGCCTCCCATGAGAGGGGTTTCATAAAACAGGGATGTGTCCACATTCTTTATTTTATCCTTTCTTAAAGCCATAAATAGGCACATTTCCCAAAATTTGATCCACGGGATTATCATCAGAAACCCTCAGAGTACTTGCTAAAATGCTGACTCCTGAGATCTGTCCTAGACTCAAGCCCGAGTAAACTGCATTTTTCAGTAACTTCAAAGGTGATTTCTGTGCACACCCAAGTTTCAGCAGCCAAGACTTAAATACAGGCCGGTTGTCCTTGTCAGCATCCTCTGGAAGCAGGATTGTCTTTCACATCTTGGTGCCATGGACCCTCTTCCCTTTCTCCATGGCATGCTCTTGCCCTGTGAATTACTGTTGTGTCGGGGACCGCCTCCGGCCGGGAAAGTCCCCACCATTACAAGATGGCGCTTGGCTCACTGCCAGCAATATACGCTGCAAGTAAACAACGAACGTTCTGGTGAAGCCCGCCTAAAGGAGGACATAGTCATTGGCTGTTTCAAATTTAATCAGCATAGTAACAGGACTCTCATTGGCTCTCCCCATTGCTTGGCCCCTTATTGGTCACCCGGCTGCATATAAGCTAAGGAAGTTGACGAAATAAACGAGAGATGAAGCATTAACACTGTACCAGGCTGATTGTCGTCCTTGCGGGATTTAGCGAGAAGGACACTGTTGCTTCCCTCCTGCTGTCTAGGAGATGTCACTACTTCTAGAAAAACTCTTTATTTTCCTATAAGGTGTGTTCAGTTCCCCCATTCAGGGCGCCTTACCCCCTGTCCTAAAGCAATGCCCTACGAACATTGATTTGTATGCTTTCCCTCCAATCCCCGTAAGTTATCCCCATAAGTCCACCATAAGTTGGAACCACATGAGGATTTAAAGTTAATGTAATACTGGTTTTTTTGAGCCACAGACACAGAGTATGCTTTCTCTTGGTGGTCTTCTTGCTCAGTGACAGCAAGTATATCTGTGTACCTGCGTGGGTCTTAACTTCCTCATCTAAAATGAACACATCACTAACTAACTCCACGTCGTTGGGACTAAATGTGATAATGCATCTGAAGCACTTAGAAGGGTACTCAGAAAATATTAACCACCCTTTTGTTGTTATTAATATTATTCTTTTATTATGTTATTATCTCAAGAGTGAAACAAAATGTCTGCCATAAAGGATCAGTAAATTGGTGTAGACCTGGCCTCCTTGTGATGCTATTGGGATAAGATCTACATCCTTGGTTAAAAAAAAAAAAAAAAAAAAAAAAAAGTAAAGTAGCATTAGCTTTCTTTTCTCCCTCTTACCTTATATAAGACAAATGTCCGGACTTTGCTGGCTTATCCACCAGAATTCAATTCTAAATAGAGTTCCTTTGATTGCTGATGGCTCCTCCGTGGCACAGGCAAGAGAGAGCTACAGTGGAGGAAGCGGGGGCATTGTGTCTGAACCATGAAGAAGGTGCTCTATATTGTCCACCACATACCAGAGACCAGGCTCAAATGTACAAGACTTTACTGGACACTGTGGGTGAGAGAAGGGGAGAACAATGATGATAACCATTTATATTGATTGAGCATCCTCCTAAGCTCTTTATTCAGTCAAGGAACATCCATTAAGCACCTACTGTGGCCAGACACTACACTACGAATGATACCAAAAAAAAGTTATACTAATTATTAGTCAAAAATTCCTGTACTTGGATAGTTTACATTTCCATAGGAAGAAAGAGTAAGTAAAAACAATGATAAGCATAAAAACCTGCAGATTATGACATGTGCTAATGAGAAAAAAAAGAAATAGAACACAGTGAGGAGAATTTACATGTATTAACTCAGTGGCCCATTACTGAGTAGACAGATGTTATATTATTCTTAACTGAAAAAACAGAAGCACAGAGAGGCAAAGTAGTTTGCCCCACTAGCAAATTATCAAGTCCAAATTTAGCTCAAGGGATCTGACTTCAGAAGCCATGCTGCTAACCACAATGTGGGCCAACAACCAGCGGCAACAGCACTACTCTGGGCAGGAGTGCCGCCTTGCCTTGCTTGTGGCTACCGTGTGGAGGGGGACAGTAGGACAGCTGGCCTCCTACATAACGACTATCCTGAGCATGACTGTTCTTCAAGGTCCAAGCCCCAAATGCAGTGAGGACCAGAGAGATGAAATTTTCCTTCACTCCAACCTAATGCCTTCACTTGTTGGCTCTGGTAGTACCTCCAGCCTCCTTCCAGGAAGACTGATAATTGCAATGTCCAGTTCTTTCAGGGAAACCGAATTCCTCCCTGCAATTAAAATACATTAGAAAAGAATTGTGCCACCTCAGTACTTTATTTGCTATTAAAATCATCACATTTTGCATCTCAAAGAATTAAATCTTCATGGAGTCACATCAAAGCCAGTCCATTTGAGTTTCCATATTTAGTGTATGTGACCACAGTAAGGGGAATGTAGACTCACATTAAAATGTGGAGAACCACATCTCTCAATCTGGGCACATCAAAGCCAGTCCATAAGAGGTGGCATGCACCTACACATCCTTGTAGCAATATTTTACATCTCTAATCATAGACCCTCAGAAGAACACCCATAATTCCAAAGTAAACTGATACATATGTATCATACGATACATATATAATGAAAACATAATTTCTTCCTCCAGAGCTGTAGAATGGTCCGCTACACAGCTTTGTAGAACTTACTCTCTGCCCAAATCACATGTCTTGAAGTGGGTCAGGGTTTCCATTTTTTTTCTAGGGTCTTTGGGTGGGACTTTGTTTAATGTTGTGGTATCTAAGAGACCCCTGAGGTGATTTCCATGGAAGGAGAGACAGTCTGCTACAATGATAAATGCAATTAAGTCTAAGAGACAGAGAACAATTTAAACATTCGAAATGGCAATTTTCATGTTTTAAAAATCTTGGAGACACTGTCATATCCAGGACTCTGTGTGATAAGTGCTACAACTAGGACATCCCAGAACTGCTGAGATTGAGAAACTCTAAATGGCTGACCCATCCATCAGTCCACGCCAGGATAGATAAGCTCTTCACCAGAGGTGAAGTCCCCCACCCCCACCGTGTGGTGCTGCGGAATGGCTCCACGGCTGTTCATCTCTTTCTAGCCACACCATGCTTACATCCACGTCCCTGTGTCTGCTCCTGCTTATTCCCCTCCGAGAAAGTTATCCTGATTCTTTTCCACTTCCTGAAGATCTACTCTCATTATCATGGTAGCTGGTTCTCACCTCGGCTGTGAAGCTCTTCAGTGAAAGCTTTGCCCACCTCTGCATCTCCAAGATTGAAATGCCCAGATTGAGAGATGTGGTTCTCCACATTTTAATGTGAGTCTACATTCCCCTTACTGTGGTCACATACACTAAATAGGAATCACTTATTCTCTACCCATATTTATTGAGCAGAAACTGCTTTCAATACTACGGAGCTGTAGTGATAGAACGGAGCCAGCTGGACTGGGAGCTGTTTTCACAGAGCTTTCAGTAGAATAAAGAAGTGGCCACACATTTCCCTTCTGCTTCACACACATGTGCGTTCTAGGCACTCAATCAATATCCAATGACTGACTGACATTGATTGATTAATTGACATCTCTCCTTAATCAAAAGCTCTGACTTTGAGATCCTATGTGATGCCAGGCCATCTGCTAGGCACTGTGATTGCTGGGTGTGCAAAAAAGAAACAGTGTCAACCCTCATGAAGCTTTGGACCACATTACCTACGAAAAGCTTAGGGTTGGGTCAATCATATTTAAAGAAATAGTATTTGTAGAAGACTTCTAGACAAGTGCATCTTTTCACCAACAGCGTCTACTCTAACTGCTTTTTTTTTTTTTTTTTTGAAAGACACTGTTTAAGCCACACAAAGACATGTGGTTGTTATGACTCTGAAAGTAACAACACTGATGTACAGAGAGGTTACATGACTTTAGCCAGTTGACCAGGTGGTGGAGAGCCTGGAGCCCTGCATGGGTCCCCTGAGTCCAAACTTCAAACACTATCCCCAGACATCTGGGAATGCTTCTCTTACTTTTGAGGATCACAACTGTGCCAGTGCTTTTTTAAAAAAATCAAATAATATAAAGAAGGAGTTGAGAGTCTCGTGCAGACTGTTAAGTATTATGGAGAAATAAATGAGGAATAATGTTAGGTCAGCAAGCATGATTTTCAGTGTGAAAGAAAAAACATAAAGACAGAGACTGAAGAGGCCAAGTAAAACCTTGCAGCCCAGAATTAGACCTAGGATCAAAATTCCCTCAAAAATTATATTTTTATTTTTATTCCCTCAAAAATTATACCTCAGATCTACTCTTTGAAAGGATCTAAAAACATGTGGGGAGTACTCAGTTTTTCTGTGCAAAATATTTGTATTAGTTTAATCACGTGCAAAGATTTTTAAAATACCAGATAGGGTAATTTGTTGGAGAACAGACAGAGACAGATTTCTGTCAATGATTAAATAACTTAGTTACTGTTCACAAAATACTTTGAGTAATGTAGAAGGAAACTTTATAACATAATGGAATATCCCCAAATTACATCTCACAATTATATTAAGATCATACTTCCAAGATCCTTATAGAGTCATGATAAGGTAACCCAAGTAGTTTTTCTTATAAACAAAAGAGATCTGTCTCTTACAGGATAATTATGTATTATTCCAATAAAAGATCCAAGACTTCTCCAGGCTCTGCCTCAACCCCATGAATAAGAGCATCAATACCAAGTAATCCTTGTATCGTTGCTTTGGCCAAAAAAATATCTAGTTATTAGTTGTGGCTCGGTTTGGTTTTTCCTTGGATTTCTAACTCATTCCTGAGCAGAAGGGTGCATTGTATTTTACGTTAGCAATATTTCTTGTTTATTCTCATAACTCCACTTAATGAAAAATAGAACTTGGTCTGGATTCTTAGTGTCTTGTGGCTCTTTGTTGAGAACTAATGGATTTGAGACACAAATCCATTGCAGTAGTGTGGGAAACCATCAATATATTTTAAAGTCAGCAGGTATAGTGGAAAAAAAAAATAATGAAAAGCTGAAGTCTCAGCTTTAGGTTCTAGCTTCCTAACTTCTTGTACGTAAACTTTGGAAAATTATTTAACTTCACAGAGCCTTTGTTTCTTCAGCTATAAAATGGGCTGACCCTCATAGGATCTTTGGAAGGCATGAAATAATAACAAGCATGCAAAATATTTTGCATATAGTATTACACAATAAAAATTATTTATTCCTTTATCTTCTGAGCTCTAATACTACAACTGTCTGCTAGATTTTTAAAGAGGAATTCACTGCAACCATCTATGTATTTATTTACATACTAAATGTATATCCCTATATATGTCTAATCTATGTAGAGTTCTACTTTACATGGAATGTGTACGTCTTTCTCTTTCAGATTTAATGCTCTTTAAAATTCACCTCTTTCTGCCACTAATAACAGTTCAACCTGCATAATATTCCTCTATAACTCACATGAGCAAAGCTTTGATGAATCATTGGTTGTCCTCTCTTTCACCTTCCCAGGCTCTGCAAGGTCCTTGTCATAATCAGTCCCCTGCCAGAGTCCTTGACAGTCAAAGGGAGAGAGCCTTTCTCAAGAAAAAGATGGCTGTGTCCAATCTCAAACCCAGATCCACTCCCATTTAAAAAGCAATGATTCCGCCCCACGTTCTACATTTCTGGGCACCAGTAGCATAAGTATTTATTTTGATGTAGTGTCTTATTAGGGATATCTTCACTATGGACTTTGTGCGATGCTGCTCTCCTAGGGAAAGGATGCAGAGAGTTCTTCGTTGCCACGGGCATCTTGGTGGAAAATGTCATGTTTCGTGAGAAAATGGGCCTGATTCTCTGGTTCCTGTTCACTTGCCATTTAGTCTTTCTTCTTTTCCTCTTTATTTTCTCCCTTCTCTGCTCTATCTTTAAACATTTTTGAAATACTGTGATGTGCCAAGACCTTTGAAACACATGGGTAAATAGATGATTCATTTTTAAAAGGTTAATTACCAAAAGTCGGTTTCCAGGTGTTTTAAATGTTAATGATTTAAAAGACATGAAAATAACATATAGATTGTAAATCACCATATTTTTGATGATATCCATAAAAAATTGTAGTTGGGGAATCATGAAATTCTGCTTTTTCTGTGCTTTCTTCTTAGAAATACCTTACAAGTGGTAGAAAACTCAAGTAATGTTTTAAATAATTTATCTAGCTCCATGTGATGCAATAATCTCTTTGGGGAATACTTATTTTTCAAGGATTTAAGAAGAGTAC
Organism: Mustela nigripes; assembly: GCF_022355385.1. Lineage (NCBI taxonomy): Eukaryota > Metazoa > Chordata > Mammalia > Carnivora > Mustelidae > Mustela > Mustela nigripes. The sequence continues at coordinate 40,053,495 of NC_081573.1, forward strand.
TTTATGCAGCCTTTCAACACCACATCAATATGAAATCTATAATACAAACCTGGCTTAGAAATTACAAATGCGTGTATGGATTTCTGTTTTAAAAGATAGTCACAAACCAAATGACAAATTAGAAAAAACATTTTTCACCAGAAATCACACAAGCAGGATTAATATCCCTTATAGAGAAAATAGAGAATAAAAATAGCGAATAAAAATAACAGTTCTATAATAACATGGGCAAAAAAATAGAATCAGGCAGTTGAAAGAAGAAAGAAAGAAAGAAAGAGAGAGAGAGAGAGAGAGAGAGAAAGAAAGAAAGAAAGAAAGAAATGCAAAATTCCATAAATATGTGAAAAGATGCTTAACCTTGATCACAGAAATGCAAATTAAAGCTACAATGAGATACTTTTTCTCACCTATCAGGCTGGCATAGATCCAAGTGATAACATTGTCTTTTGGCAACTCTGTGGAGAAATAGGCCTTTGCCTGCAATGTTGGAGAAAATGCAACAATGTGTAACTGGTCTGCAGGAGAATCTGACAATCTCTAGCAGAATTACTTAGCCATTTAAATTTGACCCAGTGACTCCGCTCAAAGACACATAGACAAAAATATAAAAGAAATAGGCAAAAGACCAATTCTTGCAGCACAATTTATAATAGCAAAGGAGGGGGAGAAATTGCCATGAAAATTGGACTCTGAACACTAACATATAGCCGTATAATGCAGGTGCAATGTCAGTATGAGAAATATATGATAAATAAAATGTACTTTCAAGTGAAAAAGGAAAGTGACAGAAAGGTCCATGGTATATAAGAAAAGGAAGAGATACAAATACACAGATATAAACATGATTTGAAATATATATATATATATTTTTTTTTTGAAATATATTTTTGAAAAAGCTACAGAAGGGGAGAAAAAGGGGAGAAGAGACAGCCATAATCTAAACTCTCTGGACTGAAATAGGCTTGACTCAGGAAACACATCACTATCTTAATGATTATAAAACAGAATTAACTCTTAGGAAGGACTTTTCTAAAAGTGATATGAAAAGTAAAACAAATTAATGGTGTTTTAAAGTTGTTCACATTAGCACAGACAGGAAGGATTTTAGTAACTTTAAGACAGCGGTTTGACTGTACATCTCTAATAAGATGCACAAAGTTAACTCCAAAAAATCTTCAGTTCTTTTTGGTAATTTATTTTGTGGTAATGGTGGTATCACTATAATGAGACTGTTGCATAGGGTGGGGGCAGAATTAAGTGTAGAGTGGTAAGTGGGAACTAAGAGTTTCAATATAAGGGTAAGGAAACAAACACTATTGAAGAAATTAAGTAAAAACGGTAGGGGCACCTGGGTGGCTCAGTGTCTTAAGCATCTGCCTCCAGCTCATGGTCTCAGGGTTCTGGGATAAAGCCCCAATTCTGGCTCCCTGCTTAGCAGGGAGTCTGCTTATCTCTTTCTGTGCCCTGCCCCTTGTGCTTTCTCTGGGTCTCTTTCTCTCTCTCTGAAATAAATAAATAAAATCTTAAAAAAAAAAATTCTGTATTTCTAAATTAAAACCCATAGTGCATTTCTCCTATAAAGCAATGTATATCTTCATTCTGTTGTTTTCTTTTTTTAAAATTTAATTTTATTTATTTGACAGATAGAGATCACAAGTAGGCAGAGCAGCAGGCAGAGAGAGAGAGAGAGAGGGGAGGAAGCAGGCTCCCTGCTGAGCAGAGAGCCCAATGTGGGGCTCAATCCCAGGACCCTGGGATCATGACCTGAGCTGAAGGCAGAGGCTTTCACCCACTGAGCTACCCAGGCACCCCCAGTTCCGTTATTTTCAAAGAAGTAGAAACAATGGCCAATTCAATAGCAATGAGGACTTTAGGTATATAGAGTACGGTCTCTAAGTACTATTTTCCATAAACACACACACACACAAGAAAGGTACAAGACGAAGTCTGAATCATCTTATCATACCACAAAACAAGGGAGCTCTCAAAGACTTCTAGTCATCCCGTCATGGCATAAGAACTTAAGAGTCAAATTGAGTCCACTGGTAAAAGACAGTAAGTTAGTAAGGATAATAATAGCAATGGGATGAAATACATCAACCACACTTAAATTCATCCATGAGACCATAATTTTATCTAAGACACACAACACTTTGATTACTTTGGGATGGTGTTATAGAACTGATTGATTTATTCTGAGTACTGATAAGGAAAGGAAGAGTCTTTCCTGTATAAACTATATCTCAGGGTTATGAAGTAGTCTATAAGGAACAATTTCTCTTTGTAGAATATTTCGATTAATATGTGAATCCATATGGAATGATGCAGTGCCAGCCATTTTTACCCCTAGTGAAATAATACATCCGAGAAATGATCATTGATGGGTTGTTAATACCACGGAAGGAGAGACAATCAGACATTAAGAACCTCCCAATGAATTACACACTACCTGTGAAGTTGTCTTGAAAAAAAAAAAAAAAAAATCAAGCCTGAATCTAATTAGCCCTCTGGATCGAACTTCCAACGTAGAGGAGCAGAGGAAAGAGTGTCACATGTTCAATAACATCCTGGAGATCGAGTCAACAAAATCTAGAATGTGAGAAATTCTGTAGGAAAAGGATTTGGATCCCTCCACAAATAAATTGGAGAATTGGAGAAAGAGGCAGAAATGGAAGAAGAAACAGGCTAGGGAAGGCTAGAATGTGAGAGGAAGGGGAAGGAAGGGTGAGGAGTTTGATGACGATAGTATAGTTGTGCTGAAGTCATAGTTCTTTACTTTTAGAGGTACATAATGAGGTATTTACACATGAAATAAATTGTTGTCTAGAGCGTGCTTCAAAATTGTCCAGGGTAGGGATGGTCGGGAGGGATATAAATGAGGTAGAGTTTGCTGTGAGCTAATATGTTTTGAAACTAAGTGATGGGTACGTGGGGGTTCATTATATTATTCTTCCTACTCTTATATATGCTTGATCTTTTCTATATTTAAAAAAGCTTTATTAAAAAATCATCAGAGACCGCATGGTAACATTTATGAACTTGAGAGTGACAGATCTTCGTTTAAACCTCTCAATGAGCTCCTCTGTGGTTTTCGGATTGAATTCTAAACCATTTAACATGGGACATAGACTTGCACAGCCAGGCCGTTGCATGTACTATCTGTTGCCTAGAATATTCTCTATATTTTAGTTCTGCCTGGAGAAATTCTGCTCATCTTTCAACACCCAACACTAATGCAACCAAATTTTCTTGCCTGCATTTCTGCCCTAGGTTTAGGCAGCATTAATTGCTCCCTCCTCTCTTCTCTTTTCATTACACTCTGTACATTCAGCAGTTATTTATTCACTTGATTATTTTAAAACATTGCTTTTTGAATGACTAATGTAAGCCCGACATTGTGCCAGATACTACAGATATATATTACTACGACCTAGTCCTTGCCCTCGTAACCTAGGGGATGATGGAAAATCACTTAAACTGTAATGAATGTAATGCCCAGAGGGATACGAGGAGCCAGCTAAGGGAACGCCTGCTGGGGAAAGCTAATCTGGAGCAGGGAAATCCTCAAACGCTCTCACCCAGAACTGCCTTTATGTTTGTTTGTCTCAGTATCCCACCCACGCGACCTTGTAAACTCATTCGGGTGACCCTAAAATTTCTTAATGATTTTGCACGCTTTCTTTTCTAATCCTGCAACTCTACAAAGTAGCTATTATTATTATTATTATTATCCCCTTTTCAAGATGATAAAACTGAGGTTCAAAGAGACAAAATTACTCCCACTTAGTTAATGTGAAAACATGGTCTACTAGATGTCAAGCTTTAAGTGCTAGTAGTGTCCCGTGCTGCCCCTGGAGAATGAACTTAAAAGTGAGAAATTTCCAACTGATCCATATAAATGTCCATGGTCAACATTCTTAGAGAAATAGAAATATCCTTGTCCTAAGGGTGATCCTTGTGTCAGCCGGTTGGATGTCCTCTTTTCAGTAGGAAAACCACTCTGGATAGCTGTATTACTCTCAAAAGGCCATGTGGAGACCACGGAGACCAAGAGAAAGGAAATGAATACCTAAGGCAGTGCTTTTCAATCAAGGACGCTTTTGCCCCCAAGGGGACATTTGACAATGTCTGGAAACATTTCTGGTTGTCAAAAACTGGAGAGAGTATTCTACTGATATTTAATGGATAGAGGCTGGTGTGCTGCTAAGCATCCTACAAATCGCAGGACAGGACACCCCCTTAACAGAGAAATTTCTAATTCAAAATGTCATAGTGCTGAGATAAAGATCCCTGCATTAGGGTAATTAGTGGGCACACCTTTCTCCTCTATTACATATGGCTGAGCCCAATGGCTAGAGCTTCTTTTTCCCAACACTTGGAGATGAATGAATGAGACGAAGATGGCCTATCCCTTCATGACATCCATTTAGTGCAGCTATTTGATTCCACCTGCTTTTCATCCGAAACATGGGCTTAAAAGAATGATTTATATTGCCAGAATGAAAAATCTAATATCTAAGAAATTTGGGGTGACAGTCCCACTGGTTGAATATACTTATTTTAATTTCTTCATGTTCTTGTCCAGTTCTCTCTTCTGTGCTCACAGAAAGGGAGATATGGAGTACGGGTTAAAAACTCCAGCGCTAAGACTAGAATACCTAAGTCCTCCTACTCTCTCTGTCACCTTAGGAAAGGTGACAAAGTTTTCTTGTCTGTAAATGGGATGCTAACCTCATGGGGTTGTTAGGAAGATTCAATAGGATAGTCAATGCAAAATGCTTAATGAAGTGACCGGCAATAAAGAATACAGTATAAATATTAGCTATTACTTTTTCATGTCTCTAATCACAGTATAGTTCCTATTAAATATTCTTCTTATTTATTTTCCACCTAATTGGGTATTACAAATACTTTTCATGTTGCTACAAAATTGTCATCATTAGAATGTTCAGTAATTCATCTAGGCAATGGATATGTCACCATTTATTTAACCTGTTCTGTGTTGGACATTAAGGCTGCCTCCATCTTTAAATTCACACACACACACACACACACACACACACACACACACACACATTAGCAATTTCCATTCATGCACCTTCTCCTGCATTTTGGATTATTAAACCCAAGCGAGATCCCCAGAGTTGATTACCACGTAGGAATGTATTTATAACTCTTGACAAATTCTTTCCAAAAAACAGATTTATAAAACTTTACTGCCATCAACAATATAAAAGCAGGACCATTCCAATGCATCTTTTGTGTTACCATTTTCTATCAAAATAAAAGATACAAAACGATATCTTGTGGTGGTTCTACTTAGCACTCTGTTTATTACTCAGGCTAAACCTCTTAAATGTTTATTCGCTGGGTGGATCTCTTCTTGTGTATTGTTCAGTATTTCTGTCGTCTATGTATCGTTAGGGTGTTCTTAATCATTTGTAAATACTCTTTATATATAAATTATATTAATTCTTTTTTATTAAATACTCAGGTAAAATGTCTCCCCTTTAAAATCACGGGACCGAGTTCTCTGTCTTCGTATGTATTAAAAGCAGGTGCATGATGTTCCATTCATGCCTGTGACCATGTGGAAAGTATCATAGCTGACTTTTGTTTCTCATTTCTAAGGAATCTGTCACATCATTTCTGATCTCCTTTCAGAGTCAAAGCCTTTTCATCTGAGTTCATTCTCTTCCACACTCCATTCCCCTGAAATTGCACCAGAAACCCATGATCACATCCTACCACCACCGATAAACCCTGTGCTGAGCGTTATTGTTCCTCCAGGCATCTGAAATCGTTCTAATGTTCAAGCTTCGAATGTCAACAGGGACTGTGCACCCTTCACTCTCAGTGGATGCCGCATTTTATGCCCACCCATTACTTTCTGTTCACTGCCACCAATTCATACAGTGCATCAATTTTCTTTCATTTTTGTTTCTCAACTCCTACGGCAAAGTTTAGCACCATAAAATATGTGACATGACTCGATGAAGCAGCAGCTTTCTGCTAAAACTTCAGAGCAAGAGGCACTTTTTTGTTGTAAAGAAAGAAAGCCATCGAGCTACCAGCTGTTCTCCTAAAAAAAGATGTGGCAGCATTAGCCATGCAGATATTCTGCAGTTGTTCCCTGGCCGTAATGAAAAGGGATTTTTATTTATTTATTTATTTTTATTTTTTTTTAAGGCTCAACTGCATGAGGCTTTCAGGAACTGTCCACAGCAATGAGATAGGTTGTCTTCGTAATGGGTAAACTGAGTCTAGGTGCCATACTCAGCCATTGTTAAGGTCCATCTCTTCATTTCTTGGTTCCTTCTGAAACTACAGGAAGGACATGTAAAAACATAGACAATGGTGTTTTTTTTAAATGTTACATGATGTTAAATGTATTTCATTCTACTGTCAAATACCAGTAAAGGCCACTTAAAAGAAGTACTGCCCAGATTAGACAAAGCAAGAATTCACTTGCTCTTTCTCTCTCCCTGTGCCCGGCTCTCCAACAATATTATCCAAGAAGAATTATCAACAACTTGGATGAAAAATTATACTAAGGACAGGTTTGATGATGGGGTGAGCTGTTATTCTCCAAATCACTTACTAAGGCCTGTGATTTCTATTCCCCCACCCCGCCAAAATATCTCCCCATCACTTCCCTATCCAAAGCACCTTCTACCTAGTTTTTACAACTGGTTTTCCTGCCTTCTGGTTCCAACTCGCTTTTCAGTCTTTCACCCCAGACACTGGTTGATGGCTCTAAAAGGAAAATATATAAAATAATTGTGTTCATATATACAGTGAAATATTACTCAGCCATCAGAAAGGATGAATACTTACCATTGACATCACTGTGGATGGAACTGGGGGGTATGATGCTGAGTGAAATAAGTCAGCCAGAGAAAGACAATTATCAGATGATTTCACTCATATGTGGACTATAAGAAATAGTGTAGAGGATCATAGGGAAAGGGAGGGAAAACTGAATGGGAAGACATTAGAGAGAGAAAAAACCTTGAGAGACTCTTAACTGTAGGAAATAAACTAAGGATTCCTTGAGGGGAGGGGGTGGAGAGATGGGGTAATTGGGTGATGGGCATTAAGGAGGGCATGTGGCGTGATGAGCACTGGGTGTTATGGGCAACTGAGGAATTATTGAACACTGAATCTGAAATAAATGATGTACTATATGTTGGCTAATTGAATTTAAGTTAAAAAGTTTGCATTGGAAAACAAGGCATATATATACATCTATTTTATAAGGTTTCTTATTTTGCAAAGCAGAATCTTTGCTTTATATTCTATAAAGTATAAAATTTATATATTAAATATATATACATTTATATAGAATATCTACAAAGAGTAAGTATTTGATATATTAATTATTATTTAATTAATTATTATTCATGATACAATTATTATTTTATATATATTAATTAATTAATATATATTAAACACTCCCTAAAATAAAAAGGAGAGAAAGTTGCCCTACAGGGTGAGGGGAGCAATCTGAAAATCCAGCTGTTTCTCAGGCCCACATTTAGCAGTGGTCCTGTTCCTTAAAGCTGTTATCTTCACCTTCACTTTCCAATGCGTTGTCTAATCCAAATCCATATGGGGGTTCTGTGGTCTAAATTGGGTTACTTCTCAACTTCCCCTATTACCAGCTTGATTCACTTTTCTCAGTACTATCAAGCCAATTACTATTTATACGTCTGTTTCTAGCTTCCAGAATTTTGTGGATGTAGCCCCATATTTCATTCTCTGTTTCTTATTTATGCCTTTTAAAGAAACCCTTTATTGTCATTTTAATTGGATTTTGAGAAGGAGAAAAAGTATATGTATATCTTCAATCTCCCATCTTTATTGGAATCCACCTGTAACTTTTTCTTCTTTACATAAATACAATAAACTAGTCACAGTCACACAGACCCATAACCACATACATACAGTATTTATGTGAGGAGGTGAAAGGGATATTTTCAAAATTAAAAAAAAATGTGTTGAGTCATAGTACCATTCAGAAATGAAATTGCTAGATATCATGTTGTATTTTTTAATATGAAATGTTAGAACATAGTCCTAAAAGAGATGAACAATTTTTATGCTCTTAAAGTGGTACAACACACTAATAAACATAAAACATGTTAAAAATTCACTCATAGTGTTGTATCCAAAATCAAACTATTTCTGTCTTCTTTGTAACCTCTTGTGTATTATGAAATATATAGTTTCACAGTTTCATGTCAGAATAGTCTTCGTAACTAGCTTTCGTAATTGTTGCGGAATGGTCTATTGGATGGATAGGCCATGATTTACTAATTCAGCTCCATGTGCTTTCCAAGCATGAATAAAACTATACTCATCCTTGTGTTACTGCAGTGGGGATCCATCCCAGTCTTACCATGAGTCCTATAGCATCTGGTGTTATCATTCTAAGACCATGTTTATTTAGTAGTGATGTTTGTTGTCATCATTATTTTTATTAATAACTTTAAATATTTTATTTCCAATGTGAATTTACTGTGTTATCTGTTGTGGGGAGTATTGATATCATCTCTCCTTTTACCACTGAATTATTAGTTTTCCAACCAATCGGAATGACACCTACCTACGGCATGTTGCAGGGACAGAGAGGAGGAAGGGACCTGACCGTTGCCTGTCTTGAGTTCACAAGATAGTGCAGTACAGAATATAATGAGCTCAAGAAGGGTGGGGTGGTCTTGGAGGGGGCACGAGCTGAGGACACCACGTGCCTGTCCAGGAAACAGTGTGGAGAGAGCAGTCTAGGTAGCTGAAACAGGAGACTCTAAGCCAGGGAGGTGTATATTTAGAAAACACAAGAAATGAGAATACCGTCTAAACTCTCACAATTGCTGCAGTTTTTCTCATTTTTGCCTTGTAAAAAATTATTTAATATTTTTAAATGCTTATGTATGATCTCATTTGTTGATCATATTTTGGGGTTATTTTTCTAACAACGATTACAACAGGATCTGGGTCATCATGGTTGACTTGGGCAAAGGCATGATAAAGCTGCCACAGCCAGCAGCTCTCCTTAGGGGCAGTTAGGCAAACAGCACTTTTTTAAACCATAAGCAATCGATGTAGAAGTATCTGATGAAGTGGACAGTGCATCAAGGCAGTGTTCTCAAGGAGCCTCTCAGAACGGTTTTGGCTGCCACGTGATATACTGGTCATCAGCATTGCTGCTTATTCTTCTGAGTAAAGAGTGTTGTCATTTGGCTCTTAATGACAGACGTGGGATTGGCCTGCAGGGACTGGGTCTGGCCCTATTCCTGAGGCAGAAATACCTTTAATGTGCAGGACTTCATCGAACGTCTTTGCTATGGTCTCTAATGTTGCATTTAGACACAGAGAGAGTCACATTTTCTACCACAAGCTCCTGAGGGCTTGACTGTTGTTTGGACAATGCTTCTTCATTAAGATCCATGTAAGTGAACGGGATGTCAAGAATATGAGGGAGTTATTTCTTCTAGAATTCATAGACAATGTGGGCTCATCATAGTAATTTGAAGACTACATTCAATTACCACTTGCCTATCTATTGCTTCCTAGAGTGCAAGCTCCCCGAGGGCAGGGAGTATGTGTATCCATCCTTACATTTATAGTGCCCGCTATGTAATAGAAGCTCTGGGAGGTCCGTGAACTTGTGTTAACTGGCTGGAAGATGTGTGTGAATGGGACATGTGCATGTTACAACTCTATCTTGCTGCTCTGGATGAGTGGTGGAGAGAGATGCGAGCATTTACAGGCTGGAGAGAGGATGACCACCTGGGGAGGATGCAAACAGACTACAAGCAGAGCTGGTCTGGGGGGCTTAGCCTGTGCATAAGCCTGGGGCATGCAGAGCTGGGAAGGAGGGCAGCTAAGGCAGCAGAGGGAAAGGTAAGATTGAAAATTACAACATCAAGTCCCAGCAACAATGACTAGGTCAGATTGGCCATAATTATGGATGTATGGGAGGAGAAAGGAGGGGAATCAGGTAGGAAATGCTATGTATAAAGTCAAGGGTGTTAGAATATTCTCAGCAGGGATGCAAAATCATATTCATGGCATATTATATATATATATATATGCATATATATATGTATATATGAGAGAGAGAGTACTAGCATCATCAGATCTGTGCATTTGAGAGAACATTCTGGCGGTGCTGTGGGGAGAGAGAGAAAGAGAAACCTGTTAAGCTTTCGCAGTAATATATACGCAGTAATATATGTGAAGGTGATACAGGGCAACCTTAGTTGAAACTATAGATTTTATGCATTTATTAGGCAAATAATACATAATAACACATTGGAGAGCTTCTTCATGCCATATCTGTGCTATGTGCAGAAGCTATAATCCTCAGCGGACAGATTCCCTCACCTGCATGAGAATACAATCACAAATGTCATTAAGGACAACAAAATCTTAGCAGGGTGAACTGTACATGACATTCTGCATGGCTGAAAGCACTGAGCGAAGGGATGCTTGCTGAAGGTGACTCCAGGGCTTGCCCATATCAAGCATGACCAGCCAGCATAAAGAGGTATTGAATTTTTTTAAATCAAAGATGACACAACCAGATGCTTATTTGGGGGGAAAAAAAAGATTTCTAGCTGTTTTCTGGAAAACGGGTTGACAGGAGTGAGAGGTAGTATGGAGATACCAGAGAGGTGGTCACTAAAGGCAACAGGTAAGGGTTGCTGCTCAGACCACGGGGGTATTGAATAAATGGAAGAATTCCATTCCAACTCCAAGAGGAGTACCATTAACTGTAATAGGAGTCTTACTAGGTTTCAAAAGGAGACCCAAGTTTAAAGTAGCATGGGGTTTGATTTTGGATTTGATTTTGGACATGGCAGTTTTGAGATTTAGGGTAGGCAGGCACAGAAATAAATCTAGATTTCATGGTATGTGCAAATTTTAGTCATTGGGCCAGAGTAATCCAAGTCCTCAATGTTTATACCTTCTCCAGAAAGTTGGGAGGGCAAAAGGTAATATGCAGAAATGTAGGAACAAACTGGCCTACCATCCAGGAGAGTCCAAAGGAGAACAGAAGTCTCTGGGATGAGTGGGGGACTGCTTCATATTTTTGACACTCTGACTACACTAGAAAACTTGCATAATCAGGCTTATTACCCCACTCCAAGGAAGACTGAAGTGGTGCTATTCTTTGAGGTGCTAATCGTGGAGGCGGGGCCATTCTTCTAAGTCCACACAGAAAAGAGTTTCAGTGTGAGCACTTAAATCAAGTCCATACATCTTCTTCTATATCATGTTTAATACTCCAGTATATAACCTCTTAGGAGATCTTGAAGATCAAGAAGTCTTTCTCAGGACCACAAATTTGATGACCTTAGACCAAGAATCTACCCTAAATATAGAATGCATTTTTCCCCCTCTTCTTTTTTTTTTTTTTTAAGATTTTATTTATTTATTTGACAGAGAGAGATCACAAGTAGGCAGAGAGACGGGGTGGGGGGAGCAGGCTCCCAGCTGAGCAGAGAGCCCGATGTGGGGCTCAATCCCAGGACCCTGGGATCATGACCTGAGCCAAAAGCAGAGGCCTTAACCCACTGAGCCACCCAGGCGCCCCTTTTCCCCCTCTTCTTAATGGAGTTTACCTTCTGTGGTAGCACTGTGGAACAAGTATTTGTGTCTCTCCCAAATTCACACGTTGAAACCACACTCTACAACGTGATAGTATCGGGAGGTAGGCCTTTGGTGCCGTACTTAGGATTGGTTGAGGTCATGAAAGTTGAACCCTAATGAATGGGATTAGTGTCCTTATAAGGCCCACCTGAGAGCCTGCTGTTCCTTTTTCTGCTCTCCATCATGTGAGGGTATAAGAAGAAATCAGCAATGTGCAACCCAAAAGAGGATCCTCAACAGAACTTGACCATACTGGCACCCTGATCTTGGACTTTCAACCTCCAGAACTAAAAGAAATAAGTTTCCATTGTTTATAAGCCACCCAGTCTGAGGTATTTTGTTACAGCAGCCTGAACTAGGACAGGTAGGCAGAACAAAAAAACAAAACACTCCTGCTCCCTAAGATGTCCACATCCCAATCCCAGGAAACTGTGAATGTGTTACCTTATATAGCAAAAGGAACCTTGCAGATGTGGTTGAGAACCTTGAGATGGAAAGTTCGTACAAGATCATCCAGGTGGATACAGTCTATCCCATGAGTTCTTCCAAGTGAAAAATCTTTGCTGGCTGTGGCCAGAGGAAGATGTAACTATGGAATTGTCAGAGGGATGAAACATTGTTGCCTTTGAAGATGCAGAAAGAGAACCATGAGCCAAAGGATGTAAGAAGCTTCCAGAAGCTGGAAGTTAAGGAAACAGATTCTTTCCAAAAGCCTCCAGAAGAACACTGCCTTGCTGACACCTTGCTTTCAGCCCAGTCAAACTTATCACTTACAAAACACTGAAATAATAAATTTGTGTTGTTTTACGCCATCGTGTTTGTGATAATGTGTTACAGCAGTAACAGAAAACTGTTACACTTTACAGGAAGAACTCTACATTTAAGTTACGTGGTGGGCTTAGTAGGAATCATGTGAATCAGGGTAACCATGGAGTTGGGATCCAAATTTAGGTGGCTCTGTCCAGTGACCCCAACCCTGACACACTGCAGCTGCTAATTACCCTCACAAGCATCAGGGTTCACTCCTTGGTCTATTGCAAAAATGGCATTTGGTTTCTCCTGAATGATATACCACACCTGGAGCATGAACACTCAAACTATATACCTTCGTGAAGAGATCATCAACCAAACACAATCACCTGTCAATAACTGTCTGAGTCTGAAAGCCTGAGATTCTAGGATGCCATGATGATGTAAATTATAATTCAAGGATTGGAGAAGGCCAGTGCCCCAACTTGAGGATAAGCCAAGAGAGCGAATTCTTTACTCAGACTTTTTGTTCTTTTAAGGATTAGATGAGGCCCATCCACATCAGGAAAATCAATCTGCTTGACTCAGCCTACTTATTCAAATGTTAATCCCATCTAGAAACCCCTCTCAGACATATCCAGAATGGTGTTGAACCCGATATCTGGATACTCCATGGCCCAGTCAAGTTGGCACATAAAATGAACTATCATAGATGAAGTGATAGATCTATCGATAGGTTGACAGATAGATAGATAGGTGTATAAAGGAAATCGGAGGAATCTTTACAATTGAGATCACCTATAATTTAGACTCAGCTAAGGGCAAAACTCCCAGAGATAGAAAGAAAAAAGCAATCACCACTGCTCTTTTCTTGATTACGGACAAAAAGGAACTGCTGTGGGCACTATGGTTAGAAGGATATTCTAACTTCACCTATTTCTGGAAAAAACACTACTTGCTGGTAACTAATCATTAAACAACTTAGTGTTTAAAAGTATAAATAGCTCTTAGTTTATGCATTTTGCTGATGGTGTTTGTTTATTTGAGTTCTTATCGGTTTTCATTGGTTTGGGAAAGGTGCCGTTCCTCAGGCCACGTTCCACCTCCCTTTCTAGTTCTCTGGTTCCATGTGAGTCCTGGCATGAACCCCATTAGTGCTCACCTGATATGGGAAGCTGGGCGAGTTCTTGGTGCCCGAGATTCAATCCCCGGCAGGTGCCAGGTTCTTGACTTTGCCCAACAAAGAATTCAAAGGCGCGTTGGAGTAAAGCGTACCTGAAGCAGCTTTATTGTCAAACAAATGTACACACTCCAGAAGAGGCAGTATGGGTGAACTCAGAGAATCTGAGTCACCCAGGGCAGATATGAGGCTCTGATTCTTCTTATCGATGGTTACAATATGGGCACGAAATACTCATGGGGGGTTCTGGAAATAGGCATGGATTTCCTAGAACTCTACGTAATATTATGCATGCTCTGTTAGCTACCATGTGCAAGGCAGAGTTGGATTTTTCTCTTGTGGACACGCCATAGTCAAGATCTACTAGGAGTCCTGTAGCGCCCCCAATGGAGGGGTCATTCTCAGTGGTTGTGCTCATGCATGCCGCAGTTCACCGGGAGCTTCAAGATGCTTGTGGCCGTTACAAATCACAGATGTATCACAAGGGCACTTAATCTCCGCAGACTGTCAGGTGTCAGACTCAGTTCCTTGTTTTTGTTTCTCCTGCAAATATCCAGAGCTTCCCTATTCTTCCTGCCTCGATTGCACGATCAGTGATGGAGAGAGTGCACTCCAGAGCAGGGCAGTGCCCTCCTGGATCTCATTCTGGGAAGGCAAAGTAAATCAGTAACAATGGCAGAGCTTACTGCCCGTGTTTCCCTACAGTTCCCAGTGGGATAAACTTCTGACTTTCAGAGTGTCTTAAGGAGTGGATTAATTCATTGAAAAAAAAAAAACAAAAACAAAAACCCACACTCACACACTCTCTGTTGCTAACATTGATCACTTTTATAGAAACTGATGTATCAGGACATTTTAACAAGCCCTCTTCACCAGGGGTGAGGCTAGGAAGGAGAAAGCCAGTAAAAAAGAAGAGACCTCTGTGATGCCACATATATAAAGATTTCATGTAAATAAATAAGGAAAGAAAAACTAAAATGAAGCCCCCAGTAGAGAAAGAAAGGACGTAAACAAAACAATTCATGAAAGAGGAATTAGAAATGATTAACAAGCACTTTGTGGGGGTATGGTGAGGATTTTAAAACTCTCTAATAAAAATTAAAAAGAGGCAATTGCAAAAATGAGAGGCAGTTTTTCACCCATCTAATTAACACGCATTAAAAATTTAAGAGACAAGAGAGAAGAGAAAATGATGCTTGAAAGAGTTTGGCTTAACTTCCTTTCTGTATTTCGCTAGGGAGTATTAATTAGCACAACCCTTTTAGGAACATTTTAGCAATATGTATCATGTGCCTTTAAAACATTCCTACCTTTTGACCCATTAATTCTACTTCCAGGATACACACAAAAATGAACGCAAAAAGTTCATGCATAAAGACCTTTATGGAAATGATACTTACGATAGTGACACACTGAAAATAACTTTGCATAGCCAAAGAATTAAATTTGTATCCATGAAAAATAGCTTAAAAACAAATTTTGTTATTGTTGAATTCAAAACTAAGTGTTTTAGAATCAAAACTTCCTTGACATAGGCATATAAAGAGGTCATCCGAATTATAAAACTACTGTACAAAACCTTGAACGGAATCATAAGTGATTATACTTCTCTTTTATTTTCTTTGTTATTTTGAGATTTTATAAAGGCAGACTGTATCATTGAAATAATTAGGAAGAACCTATTTAAAACAAAAATGTAGAATCCATTGTGAAGTGTTTCTATCATCAAAGCCCCAAATGAAGAGTCTTACAATGTGGCTTCCGCAGCTTGGACTGGAAGTGGCAGAGGGCATTTGATGGAGTCACCCCAGTCACACTTACAGAGGTGATCCCAGACCTAGTAATCATCTGTAATATGACAGTGCCAGAGAGGTCTCTGAAATCCTCCACGTGCCAGCAGGAGGGAACAAAGTCATTTCAGGGAAAACTAAATTCGTATTGGAAGAGAGCAAGTCACAATCATTGCCAAAGCAAATTGTGTCAGAATTGTAGCTGATAAAAGTCCTATACTCCTAAAACCAGATTTTGCATGATTAGAAAGGGAAGGAAATCTTTGCAATCGCCTATCAAGTCCCCTCTCAAGGGACATTAGCTCCTCAAGAGCATGATACCTTTGCTGTCAGGTCCAACTAACGAACATCCAACATCGGGCACATACAAGTGCCCAAGGAATACATGTTAAGTGAGCAAAGAAACTCAGTTGCTCAAGCCAGATCCTAGGACCCTTCTTGAGTTTTCTGTAGCCTCAGCCCCTTATCCAGTCCATCCTTTTGGTTCTTTCTTATTGTCCCCTTCTCCCTGCTCCCACCGTCCATCCTTCACTCCAGGCCACCATCTCTCATGTCTGGAGAACTTCAACAGCCTCCCGTTGGCTTTCCTACTTCTGCCCCTCTTCCTGTGTGTTCTCCACCGATCAGCAAGATTGAAGATTGCAAAGCCCAAGCAGATCAGGTCATTCTGTGGCTTAACTTTGAATTTCTCCAGCTGCTCCTTTCGTGTTCCTGAGTCACCTGTGTTGTCTCTCCCTTTCTCTTCCCTTCCAGTTCTCAACTCAGGCCACCTCCCCCTGTTCACCATGCCACAGTCACAGTGTTCTTCAGCTTCACTTAAGCTGATTCTTCAAGAACCAAGCTCCTTTCCACCTCAAGGCGTGTTTGAATCTTGCCTCTCCTGCCTATAGCACACTTCCTTCCACGCAGCTTCCAACTTAAATCACCTGTCCTCAAACACACCTTTCTTATCCATCTAATTAAAGATTTTCTTGCTATTTTCCATATAGCTCTCACTTCTTCTTGCCTTGTAGAGCACCTATGATAACTTATAATTATACACATTTATCCTTTCAGTCTACTTCTCCCACTCAAATGGCACCCCATGAGAACAGGGATGGTGACCATCCTTGTCTACTACTGCATGCCTGTGTCTAAGTGCACAGCTGGGCAAAGTGGGCAGTTCATGTCTGTTTGTAAAATGAATGAGCTCCAAAAGGGAGAAGTGATTGAAACCACAGATCCATTGGATGAGTGAGAAATGGGGCGGACCAACATACCGTTGGGAAGCAGGTAAGAGAAAGGGACTAGAAATAAAAACAGCACTAAACTGTAAGAGTCCATCCTGCCTAGCTTCGCCAATGTCCCCGGAAGAAGTCAATAACAGGGAATCATGATGAGGCCACGAGTACTCATGGAACACGATATACTCCTCACTACCTCTTTATAAACGTTACGTAACTCAGAGTGTGAATTCTCTCTTTTTTTAAATCCCCCCCCCACAAATAAATAAATAAATACTATATATAAAGAGCTTATACATTTGCTTGTGGTAATTTTCACCAATTTTTGTTCGTGTATCAGTTTTTGTGTGTTGTTATTGCTAATAGAGTATCCTGAGTTTTAGGGAAACCATTAGACAAACAAAATCAAAATGAAGCCTGGGTACCCAGAGTGAACAGAGCAGCTGACGCTCTGTTTTACAGCTTGGATATGAACGAAGCCTACTTACATGTATGGGACAGGACCATCTCTTAAAAGAACACAGATGGCAGAGGACACACTTTGAGACTCTGCACTGAGCATGTTGAGAAAGCAGTTAAGAAGGGATTTAAGTAGATAGCAGAAATGGAGAGGTTAAGTCTTGGTCCCTTCTGTGGTATATTAAATGGTAAAATGAAAAAGCTTTGGAACATCAAACTAAACTCATCTGGCAAATTGTTTTTGGAAAGAGATGAGCTGTGCATTTGGACTCTTGTCAGCTGTGTAAACACCCCATTATCTAGCTGGTTATCTTCACGGTTCTGTAAGCCCCATGCGGGCTCGCTGTACCTGCCCACGGGTGCAGCACACACTGGGGAAAAACACCTGTGAGAGGTGCCTGTCTGGGGGCCCTGGCAGTTGCTGTCCCCACATCGGAGCACTCTGAAGCTGTTCATTTTAGGGTCACAATGACCTTTTTTGGTGGGAAGCCAGCCTTGGGAAGCACAATTTTCCAAAAGAATGAGGGGTTGGTTGACATCCCTGACTGAATGGCAGGATGCAAAAAAGATGGTCGGCTGGCTGAATCGTCATTTTGTTTTCTTTTTAGGTCCCCCAATTATGTTAATTTGGAAACTGTATCTATTAATTGCCCAATTAGACATCTGGTAATCACTCTCTACAGAAATATCCCAAATCATAGTGGCAAGGGCTGGGTGCACTATTTTATTGTATCGCAAATAAAAATCTAATTTAGATTTAATAAAAACTAATTCCAGCTAATTTAATACCAATTGATCATTAACAGGGTGCATTTTGTGGTTTATCAAGAATATAAGAAGGGTATATAATTAACTGGAAATGGTGTCCGCAAGGTTATAATTAAATCCTTGGTAACTTTTAACTTTCAGCAAATGTTTTACCACTTAATTAACATTTCAGAAGATGATTTATAATATGACTTGTTAAAAACACCCATTGCACAGAGTGTAGTTATGGAGTGTCCTGTTTACAGAGGGTTTCTCCTTTCAAACTATGTAAATATTTTGTGGCAGAATAAATAAGATATCCAAACATCCTTTTAATAAAAATTAATAATCAATTACGGGCTTACGTGAATGGGTTTTTTAAACACGATGGTTATAGAATTTTCTTCACGCTTATTTAATTTCTATTTAGTAGAGACCCAGAGACTCAGATGGAATAACATAAAATAATGGTTTCTTTGCTTGATTTTTGTTCGTGTCCTTCACCAGACTCTAGGTAGCATCTCCATTAGACTATGAGGGGCAAGGGCTCTGGGACCCGTCAGGAAGTGGGAGGTGGCATCCCCAGGGCTTTGCACGTAGTCCACGATGAGTGGACCGTGCCTTACTGCTGAGATACGGAGCTGGGATGAGGAAGGCAGGGATGAGGAGACAACAGAGTCCATGCTGTCTGCAGTATCTATGCCTGTTTCTGTGTTCAAAACTCCCTTTCTCCCAAAGTTGCCTGTGATAATTGCTACATTTCATACTGACCCGCAGCCTTGATGAACACATCAAATGGAAGTGCCATTGTGAGGTTTCAATAAGATAATGCCTCTTAAGAGCCTGATGGAGTAAATACTGAACAACTGTTGGCCATAACCCTTCTTCTTGGTAGCACGTGTCATGGCTGTAATTTCACATTGCTTCGGATGATCGCCTGATCGTTGTCTTTCTGCCCCCACCAGGTCTGGAGCCCTGTGAAGGCAGCACGGGAGCCGGGTTTGCTCGCCATTGTGTTTCTATCCTGTAGTGGTAAAGGGGATCACAATACTGACCTTCAAGGAACATTGGTTTAAGCAAGGAATGAATGAATGGAGTCATTATTCTTCTTAGTTATTCAAAATGATCAATGTTTTTTGGCCCTTTCTTCAAAAGAAGAAAAGAAAAAGCAGAAACTCAGCACGTTGCTTGTGAAGTGAACAACGGCATGGTAAAAATTGGAGCAGTTTGTTCTCTGTGGCAAGACAGGTCTCCACAGGACTCAAGCCACAGGCTCTGCCTTTAACCTTCCAGCAGACCTCCAGTGACTGAGAAGTTGTGATTTTCTTGCATTCTGTGCCATCTGCGTGCTCCCAGGATGGCCATCGGAGCTTATTGGAGAATCATTTCCCCACAATATCTCAATATGCTCTTACACCAAGCTTGGTCCTGCAGGGGCTGTCTCATTTGCATCTGGAGGTATCAAAATCTTGCTGAGCAAGTCCCTTCCATCCCAAGCATCTTTCGAGATGTGAGCTCAGCACTGTTTTAACGTGATGCTTCTCGCTTTCCCCGAGGCCTGTTCCAGGAAGGTAAGCTATATTAAACTTGCTGCTGTAATGTTTGGGCTTATTGATTTTTTTTTTTTTTAAACTTGGCACCAAACATCCAACAGGCAGTTAAAAAAAAAAAAATCAGAAGGGGAAAGAAACAAGGAGGGGGGAAAAATGCAACCGATTGCATTTAGCACTGTCCACCATGCAAGGCATTTAAGGGCTTATGCTCCAAAATGTATCAAAGTGAGGGCTCTTTCCTTGATGGCCTTCGTAAATGGAGATGGCAGTTTAAGGCTGGAAGCAACACCGAAGGACAGGGATGTGAGTCCATTGTTTTATATTGTCAGTGTTTGGCTGTCTCCCAGAAGGTAAAACACACACTTAGGTGAGGCTCCTTGCAAGTAAGGGTTCTCTTCTCCCATTAGTTCTGGCAACCTCTAAAATTTGACAGCCAGATTCATTATGGGAATCTTGAGGTCTGTAGTATTACCACAAATTCAAAGGCACTTTTCACACAGTTGCCTCTTGAGGGTTGTAGGATCAAGTTTGCTCATCGATTATATTTGGCTTTTTTTGAGTAAAAGTGCAGGAAGCCTTAGGAAGGGATGTTTAACCCAGTCTGAGGTACGAAAAAGTCATCTCAGACTTGCCCTCTGAAACCATCACTGAAAAGGAGGATGAGACCAGAGTAAAATCCATCCATCCATCCATCCATCCATCCATCCACCCATCCATCCATCCATCCGTCCATCCACCCATCAATCCGTCCGTCCATCCATCCATTCATACACTGATTCATCTCTGCCTCCATCCTTCTATCTGTCCTTCCTCTTCTCCATCTGTCCATCCATCCATCCATCCATCCGTCCATCCACCCATCCATCCGTCCATCCATCCACCCATCCATCCGTCTGTCCATCCATCCATCCATCCATCCACCCATCCATCCATCCGTCCATCCACCCATCCATCCGTCCGTCCATCCACCCATCCATCCTTCTGTCCATCCACCCATCAATCCGTCCGTCCATCCATCCATTCATACACTGATTCATTTCTGCCTCCATCCCTCTATCTGTCCTTCCTCTCCTCCATCTGTCCATCCATCACCCATCCATCCATCCGTCCATCCACCCATCCATCCATCCGTCCATCCACCCATCAATCCATCCGTCCATCCATCCATTCATACACTGATTCATCTCTGCATCCATCCCTCCATCTGTCCTTCCTCTTCTCCATCTGTCCATCTATCCATCCATGCATCCATCCATCCATCCACCCATCCATCTGTCCGTCCATCCACCCATCCATCCGTCCGTCCATCCACCCATCCATCCGTCCGTCCATCCATCCATACACTGATTTATCTCTGCCTCCATCCCTCCATCTGTCCTTCCTCTCCTCCATCTGTCCATCCATCCATCCATCCATCCATCTATCCATCCATTCAACAGATATATGTCCAACAATCTGCTAGGCATCGTGGATTCATAAATGATAGAATTATTTCATAGTATCAAGTGTGTCTCCATCTTCCAAATCTTTCCTTCTCTTCTATCCTTCATACTTTTGCTCTTGCTATTACTAATCCCAAAATACCCTTTTCTACCAGGAAAATTGCTTCTTGTTATTAAAATCCCAGTCCAGAGATACTATTACCTGAAAAACGTCTCTCAAATGTTTAAGCCTAAATTATTTATGCTTCTTTATTTACTTGATACTTTATGCATAGGTATTCACCAGCTCTTGTCACATTTTATTTTAGTTATTTAAAGTAATAATAGCAAGAATAACAGTGATAATAAATAGATTTTATTTAACAAATACTACGACTAGGCACTTTTGACAAGCACCTCATATGTAATAAACATTTCATCTTCACGCTAGTCTTGGGAAGAATCTACTATTATTACCCTTACTTCACAGAAGAAACTGAGACATGGAGAAGTCATTTATGGGTCACTATAAATTTGCAGTGAGCTTGGCTTGGGAAGTCTGAGGGACACTCTGTACCAAAAAGTTGAGTTAATGTCTGTCACAGAGGTACAAAATGGATATTGAAAAAATCATTGGATAAATCAGGGTTTAAAAGAAGAGGCATAACTGAAAAATTCTAGGTCCAGTCTTGCCTTCCTAAATAATTAGACCCAATTCTAGTAACCACAAAAAAAGCATAATGTTACCATGGTTCCTACTTGGTCACATATTTGTCATGTACCTGTGGATTTACTGTGAATTTTGGTGCAATTCAAGGGACTATTACTGGGTATTAAGTATATACCAGGCAGCCTGGTATGCATTTTATATAGATTACCTCATTTAGGAACTTACAACACTCTATGAGGTAAGGACACTTGCTAGTCCACTTCACAGGTGCGAAAAAAACATGGCTTAGATATATCAGAAGGTTGGCCAAAGTCAGCTGGCTAGGAAGTAATGAATTTGGTGTTCAGAGCCATGGAAGGTATATCCAGGGCCCTCAAACCTCAACTGTGTATCTCTGCTAACAGGCACACAGAGAGAGAGAAAGTGGTAAATAGGAAGAGAAAAAGGCTGATCCAGAAGAAACAAGACAGGGACCTCATTTCCTGAACAGTAGCATACTTGGATAGCTCTATCCCTACTTTTCGTTTGGGCTCATTGTTTTCAATATTATCTATTTAAAGTGCCTTGAAATGCTAAGCACTTGAATAAAATACCCTGAGAAAAGGCTGAACTTCTCCTCAATGACAAATTACGTGTAATTTGTAAGAGTTTCTATTAATGTTTTTTCAAGCTTTTAGGTTCAAAATGATATCCTTAATTGCACAGGCTGACCGTGATGCCTCTTTCATCTATAGGGGATGTTTTCTGTTCAGGTTTATGAATAGATACATATATACCACTGGCCTTGGAATTCAAAGTAGTCCTACTAATGCAATTATTTCTTATCGTACCTGGAATTCAGCAAAGCTATGAGTACAGATGGTATGCAATCATTCTGCAATCACTTGTAATTGTTTATCTCTTCCTACCACAACCTTGAAATTCCTTTTTCAAAGATCACAAATGGCCCTTTTCTCACCAAAATTAATGGCCTCTTCTCAGTGATCATGTTCCTGGAACTTGCTGAACCATTTGGTATCACTCATCTCCCTTTCTGTGAAGCCCTTTACAGTCTTGAGCTTCCTGATCTTTGGATACTGGGCACCTTTTAATTTCACAATTTATTTATATTTTCAGAGGTCACATTATCTAGCCTTCAGGGTCAGCTTTTCTATTGATATCTCAAACAAAAATGGCTCAAAACCTGTTCCTGCAGTATGATGGGAAAACAGCATTTTACCATCATCCCATATATTTTGGCCATCCGTTTGAGAACTACTATTTTAAGATTATCAGCTGCCAGAGCCCATGCCCAAAACTCATGTTGAATTAGCCCTACATAGAAAAGGAGCATAAACTGAGTTTTTCAAAGTAGGTACAGGACAACTTCATTTCTAATCATCAGACTGTACTTGTGATTTATCTGGTTCTACCTGTTGAGGATGAAAAACTGTATTCCATCACACTCGGACTTTGGAGCCTGAGAAATATGACAGACAGTAAGTGAGAAATGGAAAGAAAATGTGAACCTTCTTTAACTTATAAAAAGTAAGCATTCTTTGAGACCCTGTCTTCTGAAGAACAGTGAGAGAGGAATGGATGTTTATAGTTGTGAAAAACACCTGTAATTGACATCCAATTGCAGAAAAGAGTAAAGAAACAAAAATTATGTTTTTAGAAAGATCCATCTACTCTCTGAATTTTCAAGGAGTAAAAATTGTCTGAAGCAGAACACACGCACACATGCATGCACAATTAATGTTCTCAGTGCTTCAGCACAACAAGCCACCTGCTATGATTCTAGTTGAACTGATAGGAAAATGATGTTAGAAATATCTGCACTGACTCTTGAGCTGTTCACAAATGGTTCCTCAACTGAGACAGCCATCAGATCCTTCCTTAGGAGTTTGGAGGGTGAGGGCAGCATGCAGCTACACATGATATTCTAAGCTAGTGTTCAAGGTTCTAGAACCAGGTTAATTTTTTTTTTTTTTTCACCAAACACAGCCAGAAAGGGCTAAGGGGTTTTCCGTGTTAAAGGGAACATCAATTGTCAACTCAGAGAATCTGAACTCAAAGGCAGACTTTGGTTACAAGGAGAATCAGGGAGTAATACAAAAAGAAAACAAAGTAAGGACTCAGGAGTCATTGGGCTATGGGTTAAGTAAGGTGTAGGAAAGTTGGGGGCTTGGGATAAATAACATGCATGTGTCTTGGATATGTGCTTGGATGTCCTCAAGGCTCCAGTGTGCCATTGTACTGGCTGCTGAGATATGGGTGGGTTGGTTTGGTTTCAAGCCATGATGCTGGCAAGGGCAGGAGCCAGGAGAGGAAGGGCACATGCATATTTTTCAAAAAATGTTGAATGAAAGAACAAAATATCATTTAAAGTTTGTTAGGACCATTTCTTTGCCAATGAGAGGATAAATGCTATACTAATATACATTGTTCTTTTTATACTTTTATGAGATGAGACATTATTTTAAGTATTTTAATAATATAAAAACGTTGTAAACTAAAAACTATTTATCCCTCCCCTGTTTTTTTGTGGATTTTTTTTTTTGGAAGATTTTACTCATTTATTTGACAGAGAGAGAGAGAGATCACAAGTAAGCAGAAAGGCAGGCAGAGAGAGAGGGTGGGAAGAAAGCTCCCTGCTGAGCAGAGAGCCTGATGCAGGGCTCAAATCCCAGGACCCTGAAATCATGACCTGAGCTGAGGGCAGAGGCTTAACCCTCTGAGCCACACAGGCATCCCTTTCTGTGAATTTTTAAATACTGTTTACATTGACATGACAGCCTATTATTCCTGTCAGTTGAGCCAATGGTATGGCAACATTTAATTTCTCGAATAAATGTATATCAACTTGGTGAAAAAAGTAGTATTGGTATCATCACTACCTCCACCAATAACAATGGCAAAATATTACAAAAATGATAATAATAGTACTAATGACAGCACCAAGCATAATAATTGAAGTAGAGAAAGCAGTCAGGAATCTCAAGACTCAGATTTCTAAGATCTCTTTCTAACTCAATAACCTTGGGTAAGAAACCCTCTAAGGGCAATTTCTTATTTAGAAAAGGAAGCTAATTATACATACCCAGTAGGGTTATACACAACTCATTAGGCTGGAGGAAAATGAATATATTATAAAATTTTTAAAAAGGAAAGAAAAAAAAATGTCCTGCATATCTTCTAGTGCATTGTTGGCTTCTAATACATGTTAGTTTCCCAACATTTTCATGATCCCAAACCCAGCTGAGTAACATTTGAAGAGTTTGGAGAGTTTGAAGAGAAAGATGGCACTACAGACAGAAGAGCAAAGGTTGTCCAACAGCAAAGGTTGTTTTTGTTTGTTTGTTTGTTTTCCCCCCACACAAAGCAGTATTATTCCTGGAACCATGTGGAATCTTACTCTCCATAAACTGTTGTTAACTCCATGGCATCTCACTTGAGAAAATTTCTCTCTCTCTGACCTCATACGAATTCCTCCCTTAGCCATCAGGTGAGATACTTTGTTAAGTCAAAGCTGAGAGTAAAAGACAATGTTTATCCAGAAAGATGATGGTCAAAACAATTTTCAAAATAGAGAGTAGGAGTGAGCTTATATATGACATATACAAATTCAGTTCTTACATGAGAGGCAGTGGGCTAAGAATTTCATATACGGATCTTATTTAGTCCTCAAAACATTAGAGGCAAGGAACATCTGACCCTCACTTTACATGTGAGAAAACAGATTTTAGTAGCCCTTAAACCAACTGTTCCAAGTCACACAGCAACCATGTAGCTAGCTAAAAGTCAAATCGAAACAGGCTTTCTCTAGCCTTCTAACATGCTGAACCTTAAATTTATCCTACACAGAGAAAAGGGAAAATGTACTATAAACAAAGATTGGAAGAAAAGCAGGAAGGGAGAGACAGAAGCCGAGACAGAGAAATAAGGAAAAAAAAAATTTAAAAAGGTAAATAAAATTTCCTAAGGACCACAAACAATTGAGTTGCTTCCAAAAAGGGGAAAAAAAAAAATCCCATGACTTTAGCACTATCCCCCCCACCATAACCCATTTTGAATCACATTGGAATGTTAACACCTTGAATCAAATACTCAGAGAAAAGGTAAAGTTCAGAGCATAGACGCAGTGTATTTGTACATATGATGAGCACAATTTGTTTACATGTCATCTAGAACTTTATTCTCAGAAGAATGGTCTTATTTCTACAGCCTATTATTCAGGCTGCTTTGGCTAGACCTTCTTTTTCTCCTCCGAGTCCCAGTGGTACAATGTTGTTTTCAGTTTACATCTATGAATAGACCTACAAACACCACTGACCTTGGAAGAGGAAACTCCTGCCACTAATGGAATTATTTTCAGGCTGGAATTACCCCCAGGAATTCAGCAAAAGGTGGGGTAGTGATAGAGCGTTATCACTCCACAACCTTTTCAATCTGGTATATGCTCTCTCTGTAATCTTTAAATTCTTTATCTCAAGGATTGCAAGTCACGGTCTCTTCCAAACCTAATGGTTTCTTCTCAGCCTTCAGGTATTTCATGATTTTTTTTAACCACTTGATCCCACATATCTCTGCAACACAGCTTCCAAGCTTTTATAATGTGTTGACTTCATTGCATGTTTTTAGCAATGAAACTATTTTAACATCTGAATGACTTTAAGAAGCTTTAAAAAGTCAAGGACTTTCCCTTGATACCCACCATCTTCCCCATGGTGTCCAACGCTGATGTCTGTGTACTTTGGTTGACATTATCTCCATCTGATCTCCAGTGTCTGGTGTGAACTCAGGTCTCCAGGATCAGCCCAGGTGGACACCTGGGCCACAGTGATTGGTTCAAGAAGCAGCGTGTCACCTTCTGTTCCATCTTGGGATTTCTGGGGCGAGGTATCCTCTTTCCTTTTGAATTAGACTTGAAAAGATATGACCCTTCAAGTGCTGGCAGCCATTCTGCCGCCACGTGTTATGTGAGAATTGATCCATCATGGAGGAGAGCAGAATTAGATTTTCTGTTGGAGTCCTAGCGGACACTCCAGTGTTTTCTGCTTAGTCCTGGGTCAGCTGACACATTTCAGTCTCTGGCCTTGCTTTTTGCTTCAGCACTCTCTGGACAGCTGGACAGCAGATCACCTGTTGCCCAGTTCTCACTGTTTCTTCATGCTGTTGCTCTGCCCATTCCTCTCAGCCCAAGAAGTAGACGTCGACTCTCTCCTAATCCCCTATTGCACAGCTGAAACCAGGCTGTTTGAAAATAAGCCCGTGACCTCAGGACTTAAAGCAGACAATATAATAAAGGCATATAAGCCTCAAGCTAGATTGTGTACTCTGGATTCTTCAGGTCCCGTGCTTCTACAAGGAAATACCTCCTCCCCATCTTTCCACTTAGCCTCTGGCCTGCTGTCATGTTGCAGGAGCCAGATTAAACATCCCAGGTGGAAAAAAGTGCTTAATTCTTCCCCATCCCCTCTCAGAATCTATACCCATAGTTTCCTGTAGCCCTTAGAATGGGAAATCTTTTTATCAGACCTACTTCTCCAGAGCAATGTAAGAAAAGTTAAAAATAGCAGTACTGATTTTTAAATTCAAATTGTACTCCATTTGTAGCCATCAAAATTATAGAAATACATCAACAGTTTAGCCACACAACACCTAATTGTACAATATACCTTTTATCTCGTTTTTTTAAAGATTTTTATTTATTTATTTGACAGAGATCCCAAGTAGGCAGAGAGGCAGGCAGAGATGCGGGGCTCGATCCCAGGACCCTGGGATCATGACCTGAGCCGAAGGCAGAGGCTTTAACCCACTGAGCCACCCAGGTGCCCCTATCTCATATTTGTAATAACATTAAAGGCCCAGACATTTCTGTCTCCAGTAATTCAGTTAAATGGGAAATGATTAACTGATCTTACTCAATAACACAGATGCAAAAATCCTACATGTTAGGAGAACGAATTCTAGATTGTCATGACCAAATAGGGTATACTGAAGGATGAAACAATGGTTAAGTGTTAGAAAAGCTGATGTAATTTACCATATTACATAAATCAAGGGAAAAAATTATGTAATCGTTCCAAACGGTACAGAAAACATTAATTAAAATTTAGTACCTATTCCTGATCTTAAGAATAAACAACACTTCTAGGAAATTAGCAATGGAAAGGAATTCCTTTAACCTGACAAAAGGTAAATGAAGATTTAGAAGCTTTTAAATGAAGATTTAGAAGCTTTTCTATTAAACTCAGGGCCAAGATGTGAATTCATATTATTACATCAACCATGTTCTACATATCTTAGCCTAGGAAGAAAGGAAAGGGAGAAAAGGGATGGAGGGAAGCCACTGAAAGGGAAGAACCGAAGGTGTTCACAAATGATATCGCCTTTGTTGAAAATATTAGGACATGAATATTTAAAGATAACTTATTGGACCTAGTAAGAGTATTTATCAATATTGTTAGGTAATAGGTCAATGTCAAAATATACAAATTTTAAAAAATGGGTTTTTATAAATAATAGAAACAAATTAGAAAATGTAATTTATAAAGATTCATAGTAGCAAGAAAAATATAAAATACTATGAGAAATTTGCAAAACCTTACAGAAGGACATGAAGACCTAAATAAAAGGTGAAGTATAATTTAATAATAATAAATAACAATAAATGGGAAGATTTGAAGTTTTAGATATACCAATTTTTCTTATATTAATCTGATGTGACTCTTACACGAAAACATGTTCTTTACCCCATCAAATACTATCAAAATCTCAAAGTGTTTCTCTTGAGAACTGCATAAGCTTAACCCCAAATTAATACATAGAGGTAAGTGACAGAGAAACAAAAAGGTGAGGATTAACAATCAACAACACTTAATATGGATCATTATTTCAAGCAGTACGTTGCCGCCGTGGAGAAATAGGTCAGTCTACCTATGCACCAATATCGTAAGATGTAAGTTATATGCTGTAATTCAAGAGCCCCCAAACATGGCCATATGTAAATGGGTACTTGCTGTATTTCACATTTTTAAGATTTATTTATTTGAGAGAGAGAGAGCGCGCACGAGCAGGAGGGAGGAGCAGAGAGAAAGAGACAACCAGACTCCCCGCTGAGCCAGAAGCCTGACCCCAGGGCTGGATCCCAGGACCCCAAGATCATGAACTGAGCTGAAGGCAGGCACTTCGCCAACTGAGCCACCCAGGTGCTCCACGATATTTCACATTTCGCTTTCTAACGAGTGAGCAGTGGATATACGGTTTAATAAATGACATGAAGTTGGGGAAAGGGGGTTCCAGATTGTCATCTATAGACAAAATGAAAGACATTTAGGTAACTGTCTCACACTGAATACTCAAAAATAACCACCAGAGGTACAAAATGTCAAAGACAGATGGCACTGATTTCCATGTGAAAAGCATGAAACAATCTAAGATATAGTTGTAGGGACATATATATGAAATTAAAATGTGAGAGCATTCCTGGGAGGATTTCTCATCAATTTTAGGACCAGGGAAGGAGGATGAGAGAAGAGTGGTGGGTCTTTAGCGCTCTCTCTAGTATTTTTTCTCTTTTCAAAATAATAATAATAATATGGTAAACATGGCAGAATGGTAGCAGTTTAAAATGTGGCCAATAGGCACAGTAATATCTGATTGGTTTTTTTTATAGTTTTCTCTGTGTTGAAATATAATTAAGAGGGGAAAAGAAGCAGTTATAATAGGACAGTCACCATGTATTCAGTCAATTAAATTCACCATTTTAATAGAATAAAGAGAAAAAAATACGAATATTTCAGTAAATGCAGAGAAAGCATCTGTGAAAGACAGTCCTCATTCCTGATAAATGAAGAAATCTCACAGAAAATTAAGAATGGAGGTAAATAGCTTAATCTGATAAAGGACATTAGACAGACAATAGCTAACATAATACTTAGTGGTAAATATGGAATGCTTTACGCTCTATGTATAGAAATAAAGCAAATATGTTCACTCGTACCTCATCTCTACATCTCAACAATGTATTAGAGCTTCAGTCAGTGAAAATGAGGTAAGAAAAGAACTACAAGACATAGCATTAAAAGAGTTATAATTCTTTTTATTCACGATGAGATGACTGGACACATAGAAAAACCAAAAGGCAACAAAAAAAACTATGAGGATTAAATAAGTAGAATTAGTAAGGTCACTGCATACAAGGTCAAGATATAAAAACAAATTGTGTTCCTATATTCTAGGAACAAAAAATTGGGAAATTAAAATCTCCAAACTTATTGAGACACAGTAAAGGAAACATAATTAAATGAAGAGAGGTGTATCATTTTCAAAGATAGAGTAACCTGATGCTGAAGAGATCATTTTACCCACATTACTCTATATTCAGTCTAGTTTCACTCAAAATCCAATAGGGGTTTTGTTTTGCTTTGTTGTTTTTTTTTTTTTTTTATAGAAATTGATAATATACAGTGCAAAGAAATTCAAAGGACCTGGAATACCCAATGCAATATTTAAAAAGAACAAAACAAGAAGAATTACTCTTTGGAATGTTAAAATGCACTGTGTAACACTACAATAATTAAGACATTGCTCTCTCAGTGTGAGGATAGGCAAATGAATTAACCAAACTGGGAAGGAAGTTTAGAAACAAACCTACGTGTATGTGGTCATTTGATTTTTAACAACAACAAAAAAAGAAATACTTAACATGATTCAATATAGAAAGGAAATCTTTTCAGTAAATGGTGCTGGAATAACTAGATACTTACAAAGAAAAAAAATTAGTCTTAACCCTTACCTAACACCATTCATTTTTTGAGGTAGATAACAGGCCTTCATGTAAAAGGAAAAAAAAGAAAAACCTTGGGAGAGAAGGAAAGAGAGTAATACAGGATATGAAATACTGTTCATCATTAGTCAGCAGAGAAATACAAATTTTAATTAAATAATTAAATTAAGTTAAATTAATATTCTGGTTTAAAACCAAAAAACAAAACAATACAAGAATTCAGATTTAAAACCATCATGGGTGGTGTTGCACCTGGGTGAGTCAGTGGGTTAAGCTTCTGCCTTTGTTCAGCTCAGGTCAAGATCTCAGGGTCCTGGGATTGAGCCCCACATCGGGCTCTCTGCTTAGCAGGGAGTCTTCTTCCCCACCCCTGCCTGCCTCTCTGCCTACCTATGATCTCTGTCTGACAAACAAATAAATAAAATCTAAAAAAAAAAAAAAAACCCACCATGGGGTAACACACTTTACCCCACAGCATAGCTAAAATTATAACGTCTGATAACACCGGGTATTTGCTACGATGTGAAGCAAGTGGAACTCTGATGCATTGCTAGTGGATGTGTAAAGTAACACCATTTTGGAAACTGAGAGTTTCTGGCAAAATAATCATATATTTAACCTTTGAGTCTGTCGTTCCACTTCTAGGTATTTAAGAGAAAAGAGCCCTATGCCCTTACAAAGACTTGTACAAGCATGCTCAACAGAATCTTTTTTCATCTTTTACCCTAAAACTGTGAACAATCAGGTGTCCATCAGTAAGAAGATGGATAAACAAATTGCAGTATATTCATTCAGTGGCAATGCTGCAGTCCTACTTAGTCATGATAAGGAACAAGCTAATATGCTCAACAAGTTGGGTGAATCTTTAAAATGTTAAGTGGGGGCGTCTGGGTGGTGCAGTTGGTTAAATGTGGACTCTTGGTTTCAGATTAGGTCTGATCTCTGCCTCATGAGATAAAACTTCACATCAGGCTCTGTGCTCAGCGTGAAGTCTGCTTGGGTTTCTTTCTGCCCCTCCCACTATGCTCTCTCATTCTCTCTCTCTCTCTCTCTCAAATAAGTAAATAATTTAAAAAATATATATATAAACAAATAAATTATGTGGAGCAAAATAAACCACACAGGCCAGTAAATGCTGTATGATTCTATTTGTGCCCAAAGCAGGGAAGGGGCAGCCTGATAGTGCAGGACTGAGGCAGTCTATTAGGACAGCTAGGTAGTTTTGGGGGGGTAATTAGTAACCTCAAAATTTCAGTGGCTTAAAACAAGAATTGGTTTCTTGCTTATGTTGTGTGTGTGTCGTGAGTTCACAGGAGGGCTTTGCTACAGTCAGGCTGAAGGAAGAGCCACTATCTAGAAGGAGAATTAAGAGGATTTTGTACTAAACATTCGAGTCTGGGGGCGACTAGCTGGCTGAGTCAGAAGAACCGGCATTCCTGATATCAGGGTTGTGAGTTCAAGCCCCGTGTTGGGTATGGAGCTTACTTAAGAAAATGAAGGGAGGGACGGCGGGGAGGAAGGAAGGAAGGAGAAACACTCAAGACTAGAAATGTCACAACATACTTGGTCATTAAAACCCATTGGCAAGAACTTATTCATGGTCCACTCAGCACAAGGGGAGTTGGAGAGCATAGTTCTTCCTTGTGTTCAGAAGGCGGAGTTAGAAATATATGTTCAGGGGCGCCTGGGTGGTTCAGTGGGTTAAAGCTTCTGCCTTTGGCTCAGGTTTTGATCCCAGGGTCTTGGGATCAAGCCCCTCATCGGGCTTTCTGTTCAGCAGGGAGCCTGCTTCCCCTTCTCTCTCTCCGCCTGCCTCTCTGCCTACTTGTGATCTCCGTCTGTCCAATAAATAAATAAAAATCTTTAAAAAAAAAAAAGAAATATATGTTCAGTAGCATGAATGACTACCCCAGCAAGCTGGGTAGTAGGGCCTGGAAAAGAGATGTTAATAATAGGAAAGTCTTAGAGATACAAGGCTGCTGTAGGCAGTGGGAGATCTCTTGTAGTGGCTTTAGTAACAGGAATCTGTCCTCTTCCATCATAAGCCATTGGCTTTGGTTGGTTTTATATACTCCTCATCAGAATCTTCTACAGAAACACACATGTACTTTTTTCTTTAATTTAGGTTTTGTTGCATGAAAATCAAAGTAGGTAAGGACATGGTATGGACCAAAGAGTGGGGCTAATATCAGGGCTCTGAATCAAATTTGTCAATGAGAAAGCAAGGAACCTATGAACATCGTGAAGGGGTAGTTGGACTGTCTTAGGATCATGGATTGGGGTCGCACCTGAAATTACGCACCTTGGAAGGAGCAGAATTGCCCCAGCTCATGAGATTATCAGGAAGAAAGGGAATCAGCGTTCTGTGACGTGGTCTCAGAGTGCTTAACCTGGACGCAGTGTTCCAGAAATATTAGTTTAAATGTAAAAGAAGAGGCTGTACCCGAGGGAATTATGTAAGCTCTGATGAGAAAGGATGCTGTTAAGGAGTGACAGCATGACCAAAAATAAGACACAACGGTTTCGATATGGTCCTGGGGTCCGTGGCTGAGTCTCAAGACACCCAGGTCCCATTCATTTCAGAAGGACAGTGGCTTCTGTTATAGCGATGGGAACACTGCCCAGGCTGTGAGTTTCCTACCTACTTGGAAGGGTGAACCAAAAACCTAGAGGAAAATTTCTCCATTGCCTGGTAGACTTAGGGCCCCATTTTCTTTTTCACAGTTGAATGTGGAAACTGGAACTGAGGGCTACAAGCCAGGCAGGGGCCCAGGGTAGGGTCAGCAGGTAAGAAATGTCCCATCCATCGAGGAGGTGTCTTCTGCCTGATTCCCCATTCTGATGGAAACTTCGCTGGGACTTTCTAAATTGGCATTTTTTGCATGTTTGTCTTTTTTTTTTTTTAAAGATTTTATTATTCACTTGACAGACAGATCACAAGTAGGCAGAGAGGCAGGCAGAGAGAGAGGAGGAAGCAGGCTCCCCACTGAGCAGAGAGCCTGATGTGGGGCTCCATCCCAGGACCCTGAGATCATCACCTGAGCAGAAGGCAGAGGCTTAACCCACTGAGCCACCCAGGCACCCCTGTTTGTCTTTTCTTGATCAATTCACCCTTTGTGTCTTTTTATCTCTGAAAAACAAATGTTTTAATAATAGTAGTAGTAGTAGTAGTAGTAGTAGTAATAATAATAGGCAGAGACCATGATATAATGTTCCTCTTCTTCCCCTCGGCTTTACTGACAAAGTGGGGCTGATTCTGGCTCACGGTGTCCTCTTCTGCCTCCATTCTCTGGCCTGCCTGAATTCTAGCCCTAGTTATGACTTCTTTCGGGTCACTCCGCCTTCCTTCTTGTGCATTCCCAGCCGCTCTCTATGCTGTCCCCCATCAAAGCTCTCAGGTGGAATTGAACTCCCATAACTGATTTAAAAATCTTGAGTAGTCCCCATTGTCTGACAGAGGCTGCAAGCAGGCTGCCTGTCAGGGATGCTGATGGGACACCTCTCAGGTTTGCACATGTCTTTTTGCGGTTTTCACTTGACCCTCTGTTGACTTCCAGGTGCTTTTGCTCCCTACATTTGGGATGGAGCCTCTTCACCTACGAGCACAGGGAGCACCGAGAGGTTTCCGTCCTGCGGGAGGGCTCTGAACCAGTGACATATGGGCATGAAGTGCGAAAATATGAAAGCAAGCCCCCCGTGCCTCAGGTCAGGAGCACTGGGAGGCATCACTTCCCCTCCAAAGCTCCTGGGTAGAAGCAGCCAGAAGCTCCCTTCCCCAGGCCTTCCTTGCAAACACTCCTGCTTTTCAACCCCGGGCCCGCCCCATGCCATCCCCCAGTCCCCCCTCCATTGGCTTCTCCTTCTTAATAAGGCACTTGCATACGAATTCTCATCTCAGAATCCACTTCTAGGCTCCTGACCTAACACTGCACTCCCCATGGGCCACATTTAGATCGAAACGTTGTTTGTCATATTTAATTTTCAAGCTGAGTATTTTTAAACTGCATTTACTAACCCAATTTAGTTCTTACCACTTCCTTCTCTTTTATTTTAGTCCTATTTTGTTTACGGACCTTCTTCGCCCAGCCCCTGAAAGCATTTGAGTTTTTAATCCCTGACCTATGGGTTTTTAACCAAGATAGGATGATTTAGGGTGATTTAGGTGTCTGGCTTCATCTCCCACCTCCCTGTCTCAGGCACCTGAATTTTCTGCCGCCACTAATGCCTCTGTATCCCCCCAGGCATGTAGGCGCTTGCTCAACTCTGTTCCTTTACATGTGATTCTTTGTCTGAAAGAAAGTCTCCTCTATTTAGGTCCACCTTGCAAAATCCTGTTCATCAAAGCTCTTATCAAATGTCCCTTCCTCTGGGAAAGCCATTTCTTCGGCTTTCCATGGGTTCCCCCAACACCTTTTACACACCTGTGATGTGACATACCATATCACAGTAAAATCTGAAGGACATCTGGGATAAACTTATCCGAGGGAGAGCGTGTGAATGTGTTTCAGGCAGAGAAACAGCAGGGAAACAACACTGTGGTAGGTTGGGGGAGAGGATGGAGTGGAGCATCCTGTGCTGGAAAAACTGCATCCAGACCAGAGCTTGAGGCAGCTGGAAAGGCAGAGAGAAAGGGTGCAAGGTAAGAGGGACAGGTGACCAGGAGGCACAGCAGTCCCCAGTCTGCAATTCATGGGTGAAATGTGAGGGGCTAGGAAAGCACCCTCAATTCTGTATCATGTTGGTATATTTCCATTTTGGGGGGGGGGTTGCACACAGAGTTCATAGTTTCATCGAATATCTTTACTAAGAGTAAGAGAAAGGGAGGGAGGGAGAGGAGAAAGAGAAGGATGGAGAGAACAAAGAGAGAGAGAAGGGGATACGAATTTTTGAACCTTCTACATGTCAGAACAGCACCCAGGTTCCTACTCCCCGTAACTACATAATGGGATCTACAGCCACCGTTGATCCCATTTCACAGGGGACAGATCTGAGGTTCAGAAGGGCAGAAGCTCTCCAAGGACACAGCCTGTCCCTGTCGGAGCCAAGAGGCCAATTCAGTTTTAAGACAGGCACGATCGTGCTCTTTGCCCTACTGGCTCCTGGACAAGAGAGATCAAGTGGAGGTATCCCCAGAGGCTTTTGTATGACTTCATGAGGCTAAGATAGGGAAAGCTGCAAGCAGAGGATGCCTGGCGGTGTTCACTCATATGTTCCCCTGTCCTGTTAGCTTCTATCACCGAGGTTGCTTGGGAACTGTGGTCCTGGGGCCAGAGCTTGCCTAGACAAATTCATTGAGGAAACAAAAGTGTCTAATAATCAAAAGCTTGAGAATATAAGGAGAGAGATAGAAAATTAGAAAGCCATCTGCTCTCTCACAACCCCGGAGTCTCCTTTGATTTAACATGTGTTCTTTATAATTATCTACATTTTAAAGCTGCGGTTCTCAAAGTGTGGTCTCAGGAATGACAGCATCAGCGTCATGTGAGAACTCGTTAAAAATACAAATTCTTAGGCTCCACTTCTGACCCACCGGATCAGAAAGGCTAGGGGTGGGGGGGCCAGCAATCTGGTTTAACAAACCCTCTGGTTGATTCAAATGCTCAGATTCATTATCTCAGCGGTTCTTCCTGGAAATGTTGAAAACATTTTTCTTAGTTCTACTGTACATTTGAGGACACTGAGGATAAAAGGGGATGTGGTTTCCTGATCATAAATCCAGATCGGTTGGCTTTGTAGGATAACCCACTTTCTTTGAGAACAGTATGTCTCCTGCCAT
Source organism: Mustela nigripes (assembly GCF_022355385.1). Classification (NCBI taxonomy): domain Eukaryota; kingdom Metazoa; phylum Chordata; class Mammalia; order Carnivora; family Mustelidae; genus Mustela; species Mustela nigripes. The sequence goes on from NC_081573.1 coordinate 40,089,495, forward strand.
GTTCTTATTGGTATCCCCATGAGACCCACAACTTGGACGGGGAGTTAAAAAGACAGCTTTGTCACCTTCCCTCTGAACATTCATGTGCTTCGTGACAAACCAGTTGACAGATACCCAGTACAGATACCTTGTAGGACCCTACCTAATGTGGGAAAATATATTCAGACCAATCCACTTGACTTCAGCTATAAAAATAATTTGGATATCTAAGAAGACTCTAAGATCCATTAGAGATTTTTGTTGTTCCCGTTTAAAAAAAAAAAATCTGCAGACAGATGAAATGGCCATGTTTTTAGAACCATAAAGTGCTATAAAAATTTTTAAGAATCACCACCCTTTTGATGAGCATCTTCTACTCAGCATTGCTTTCCATGGGTTATCTTTTTCAGTCCTTAGAACAATGGTGCAGAGTTGGTCTCTTCTTGCTCATTTTATTAAAGGAGAAACATTAAGTTTCTTAGGTAATTGTGATCATGATCACACACCTGCTTTAGACCTTTCAGTTAATTTCCAACCACCTACAGCAGTGTCTGTCAACTGTGGTTGCCCACCAGAATACCTGGGGAATTTAAAGTCGTGATGCCCAGCCCCTATTCCAGACCAATTAAATTAGAACCTCTGGGAGAAGGCCCTGTATTTTTCAAAGTCTTCCAGATGGTTCCAGTGTAAAACACAGTCTGAGAATCACTGATCTAGAAACTGCAGTCTCCTTAGTGTGGTCTACAAAAGCCTGGATGTTTGGGCTCCTGGCTACCTGTGTAAAGGACATTTTGTCTCTTCTCCCTAGAGCTCAGCATCCTCACTTCATTCTGTGCCTCGGCTGTATTTCAGTGGCTTCATCACTCTGAGGCCTTGGCACAGGCTCTTCCTTCTGCCAGAACGCTGGTTCTAGCAGCTCTTCATGTGGATGACTCACTAGCATTCTTCAGGTCTCAACCAAATGCCTCCTCTTCTAAGAGAACTACTTTGGCCACTTCATCTGATGTCATGTTTAGTGTCATTCTCACTTACTCTCTGGTTTATCTCTTTGGAAGCATGTTTTACAGTCTTGGTTATATATTATTGACGTGTGTGTTGTTGGTCTTATCCCACTTTAATGAAGGATCCAGAGAGCCCAGAGACCATGCTATTATTCACTACCATCCCCCCTGTGTCTTTTAAGAGGGTCTGGTTCAATAAACATTGCTTGAATAAATGAATGAAGGAGAAAGAATGAACTCAAAGGGTTTAAGTGATTAATGCTCAGCCCTGTAATTGTATTCAAGTATTTTGACTCCACTGTTCTGAGTCCAGGTTCATTGATTTTTTCCAATACAATCTAGCCATTTCTGCTTTCACTCTATTCACACATGTTTAAACCAACAAGGTTGGACGAGATGTACTTTTCCTAATAAGGAACATGGGAGTTGGTGACTTGGAGTTCACCTTCTGTGATGTGGCAAGGAGTAGGCGAGTGGGCACGGTACAAAACCAGCTGTGTAAATAGCATCACCTCCAGTCCAATTTAAATGAAGTCAGTAAATTATGCCTCCAGACCTTAAACCATTTATTTCACCATGCTGGAGAAAGAAAAAGGAATGCTCAGAGAAGTAATTTCTTTGCTCAGGTATTTCATTAAAAACAGAATGGAAGTGGCCCCTGTGGGAGAACATGGCGCCTGATATGATGGTGGGAGACACATTCTTGCAGAATGGAATAATCAAATAGTGGTTCACCTACCCCAGTTGGTTCTCACCATTATCAATAATGGAGGGCCACAAGCGGGGATGAACTCCAGCCCACAGTGTGCCCTGGAGGAGACAGAGTGCCAGACCAGCCCTCTGCCAGCTGAAGCAATAACACCAGCGTAAGGAACAAGTCTCACCTTTGTCAACTCTCTGGGGGGTAGCTATTGTGTGTGTGTTTGTGTGTGTAAGGAGGTAATCTTAATATTTTTCTCCTTCTCCATTGTTTCTGACAATGGAAATGCACCTGATAATATTTTATTGGCTTAACATGCACAATAGAGACAGCTTTTGCCCGTTTGCCACCACAATAAAACAACCTCATCCAGTACCAGTAACACAGAAGGTTAAGTCTGGGCAGCTGTGGCTGAGGGTTGCCTATCAGCATTTACCTAACTAGCATTTGTTCTTAAATGATTGAGGGACAGGGGTACAGAGCTTTCAATAACTGCATTTTCTTTGAACCTTGTTATAATTCCAAGAACAAAGCAAGAGCTCTTGTTTCCATTTGAGAGCAGAGGAATCTGAAAGGAAGGTCATGTACTTTGTTTAAGATCCTTTAGTTATTGAGTCACAGAGCTGGAGAGTTCAAACCTCGGCAGAACACAATTTGTAATGCACAGTAGACTCAAGGGGCCTCTGTGGGTGCTAATAGCAATTATAATGATAATACTGATATAATTAATACTAACACTAATATTTATTATTAATATTAGCACCTAATAAATGTAAGTATGTGCCAACACTCTAAGTGTATTACACATATAATTTTATTTAAATCTCAGACACAATAAGTTATTAATTTTCACCACAACCTCATCAAGTAGGAACTATTACTTTCTCTTTATGGATAAAAGTATCAAGTTTCAGAAAGTTTAATGGCTTCCCTGTGATAGTCTAAAAGTGGCAGAGCTGTAATTCAAACACACATCTTTCAGCCTCTTTTTGCTCTTCCCGGTACCCCATGCAAACCACACCAGATAGCCCTAGGCTTCGCACAGCAACAGTAATGAACCCAGAGATGTGAAACCTGGTTTGGCTACTAAGTCATGGTGGGACCTTCATGAGTCCTTCTCTCCTTTTCAATGGGCTGCCGGGCTGACCAGCGCCTGTTCCATCTCGATTCGTCCTGCGGGGTTTGCTCCCACTGCACACAGACAAGGATAGAACACACAAAGCCACCATCGGGTAAGCACTCCAGCTGAACTCCTTCAGATGCAAAATCACCAGGTTTAAACATTAATGCTGAAAGGAACTTTCCTCGTTGTACCCAAGTCTCAGGAAGATAGAGTAGGGACTGCTGGTTCAGGACGGGCAGGAGATGCTCTCACGTTCTTTTGCGATTGCTCCAGGAACAGGAGCAAGAGGCTCATTGCCTCACCTCATGCACTGCTCACAAGGGGCTTTGGGAAAAAAGAAAAAAAAAAAAATCACCTGGAGCTGAAAACATAATTACACGAACTTGAAAATGAGGTAAAGACCAAATTAAAGCAGGAAGCCTTAGGCATAAATACAAATGGATGACGGGCTGCAAATCCCTCATGGCAGCAAGTTTAAAAAAAAAAAAAAAAAGTAAGAGAGATCCCCTTGATATTAAAGTAGAAGTTGAAACAGTAAAATGCGGCAGGTAGCACAGAGGTGGAATCCCGGGCTTTCCCGTTCCCGCTGCGGCTCCAAGTAGGAATGATCATGGTGACAGCGGAGGCACCAGCCGTTGTGCTGGGCTTCGTCTCCCTGTAAGTCACTCAGCTCCAGAGACAGGTGTTGTCACGACTCCCACCTCACAGAAGGACCAATGCGCTACAGTGCTAAAATCTCATCAGGAACCTACAGCCGGGATTCGCAGTCACAGTGTCCGCGTCCCGAGATTTGCTCTCCACCAGTGTGATAGACTGTGTGGGGCAGAGCTTAAGAGCAGCCCCGCTCCCTGGCTCTGTTCCTGACCAGGGAAATTCTTGGCCATTCAAGGGCCAAGACAACGTGTTCAAACCCAGTGGCCACCTTTGCCATCTTGACCCTCTCTGCTGCTTTTTCTCAGCCCCGCGCTAAGAACTGCCTCTGCCCCGTTTCTTAATCCCCCCCACCCCCATCAAAGTCATTGTTTTCTCACACCATTAGCTGTGACATGCATTTCTTCCATTATACTCAAACTCCTTTATTTGGTTATTGATCACTTGTTGATTGACTGATGATTGGTTGGTTGGCTGAGTCCTGAGTCCTCAAATATCTCCTAAGGCGTGTACTTCGATCCTAAACTCTGTCAAGGTGCCTAGCCATAGAGGGAGGGTGAGGGTGTGAAGTAATAGGCAGGAAACCCCTCAGGAAGCGCTTGACACAGGAAGACAATGTGTCAGGCAGACGTACCTCAGCTGACAGAGGAGGGGGTACAGTTGAACTATCTGGAGGCGCTGAGAGAAAACACAGAAGGAACCCCAACACTCACACGGCAGGGACAATAGGTCCCCTAGAGGTGATGCTGAAGGAGAGGTGGTCTTCAGTCTCCCTTAGGCTAGTGTGCATGGGAGGTCGGGGTGCACCAACTCTGCAGTGTATGAAAAACCCCAGGGGACTGGTAGAGAAAGGGGAACATGGGGCTCGTAACCTCATGAGCCACAGAGTCTTAGATGGCCTTCTGGGTGATGTTGGGAACCTGAGCTGTTCACAAGTTCCGAAAGGGATTTCAGGACAGGCGCTCTGAGCTGCCGCGGGCAGGCCACTAGCAGCCCTGCATACAAACACACGTGCACACACACCACGGAAACAGACAAATGCTTAGTCCCAAGTTTATCATGCACTCCTCAAGGAGCATGTTTCAGAAGGCTTCCCCTCTCCTCCCCAGCGTAGTTTCTGCACCGTGTCACTGGGTGAAAGAGTCCGCTTTTCTGGAACCCCTGGAAATACTGATATGAAGGGTAAGCACACCTAGATCAAAATCATAGTAAGAGGTTTCAAGAACACCAACTGCTGGGGTCGCGCCCCTAAGATGGTGCGGGCTACATAGCCCGAGCAGCACGGACAGCCTGAAAAACATCCGCCCTGGCCACACGTGACCTCATGCTGGTCACATGAACACCGCATGCCACCACTGCCTAGAGCCCCAGATACCTCCTGTTCACATGAACACCTCTGTGATTGGCTGTTATGCCCTCTATAAGGCAAGGGAACTTCCCCGCAAGGGGAGGAGAAAGATCGACCAGGGAATAAACAAGAGCTTGTGCATCAACTTGTGTGTGTGTTGGTGTTGACTTGTGTATGTGTTGGTGTTGCGTCATCTCTGCGGGCAGGGAGAGCACGACAACCAATAACCCAATAAATGCTTGTTGTGTCGGAGAACTTGATGCCGAAGTCTGCCCTCAGACTCCGTTGCTCAAGCCCAGTCCCCTCTTCTGCCTCATGGGGCTTCATTTCTCTCCTGGTGGCAGGGCCCGTGTCCACGTCTACCTTTCTACCTCCGGTGCTGTCCTAGAAATCAGTTCACACTGAGTCTTTAGAAGTGCCACAGTTTGAGCCTTCCCAGCTTCTCAACACAGATGGTGGCTTTGCCTCCTCAGCTAATTAACCAGCCTCAAATCTTTTGAATTTTTCCTTTCCTAGATATCTACCTACCACATAGCAGCTATTGCCCGACTGCTCACTCATCATCCAATAAAAGCTTAGCTAAATTAATTATTCATGCACGTAGCTGGTGTTTCTTGAGCATCTACTAGCCACCCAGCTGTGTTCCAAGCACCATGTGCCTTGCAACGGAAAGGCAGACGTAGAGCTCCTGCTCAGAGAGAACCTGGGAAGACCGTCATTTAAAATAATAATAATAATAATAATAAAATGAGCAAATGCTTCACACTATGAAGTGTTTTAAAAAAGAAACGTGCGGGTCATGGGAATAGGAATATCACAGAGGTGATAGTGTCCATGAGTCTGAGGAACCAGAAAATTCAGGACATAACATCCTCAAAAGGCTGAGTCAAGAAGGGACTTCGCACTTTCATAAAATGTCCTGTCAAGGTGAGAGTAGTGAGAGAGGAGAGGAATAGTATCAGACCACACAGGAAAAGCAAGGCGGGTTAGGTGACCTGGCACCTTATAGCTATGGATGGTGCCTTCCAATGTAATACGAAATGAAATGGAAAGCCATTGGGGGGTTTAAGCAAAAAAGTGAATGATTTGTTAAGAAGGATGCCTGTTGTGTGTCTATAACACATTTTTCATCCATTCATTCGTTGATTGATGCTTCGGTTGTTTCTGTCGTTGACTATTGTGAATGGCGCTACCATGGACATTCGTAGACAATCTTTTGTTTGAATACCAATTTTCAGTTATTTTGGACATATACCCGAGAGTGACTTAAATAGGTTAATTAAATAGGTTCTTAAGGAATTGCGGCAATGGCTACACCATTTTCCATTCCCACATCTGTGTGAGAGGGTTCTCACATCCTCTGCGTGTTACAAAGTGGATGAAACGTGAACATGTTATGCAAAGTGGAAAAACGTCAGACCCAAAAGGCCATGTATTGTACGACTCCATTTATGCGAAATCTCCGAGATAGGCAAGGAGTCTGACGGCATGTGAGTAGTTGCCAGGGGATGGAGGAGAGAAGAAATGGGGAGTGACTGCCGGCAGGTGCAAGGTTTCCTTTCGGGGTGATGACCTGGAGCTCTAAGTTCTAGAATTAGACAGTGGTGATAGTGGTTGCACAATATTGTGGATCTAATGCCGTTAAATTGTACTCACAATGGTGAAAATGGTAAATTTTATAGTATATGTATTTTACTACAATTTAAAAAAAATGGATGCCTCACAATTGCATGGAGCATTAGTTAGGGGGTAGATGTGAGGAAGGCCGCATGGAGACGGCTTCAGTCATCTGCGTAAGGGACCACGGAGGCTCCGAAGAGGAGGGAGGCCATGGGATCCTGCAAAGACACATGGAATTCCATTCTTTGACGCCTTGTTGCTCCTTCTTAATGCACCCTCTTTTTCTGTTTCCCATCAATTTACTCCTTGTACCCACTGATTCATCCCTACGTCTCTCCTCCCACTGAACCCTCTATTCTACCGGAGGCATCTGTATCTTATTACATTTGTTAAATAAATAAAATAAGTCAGTAGCATCAGATAGCTTCAGGTTGTATGTGCAGCCCTGCTGAGTGGCTTCTCCTCATTACATCTTCCTCCCCATTTTCCTAGCCCAGCCAACCTGGGGTCCTGGGCTGCACGGAAGGAAAAAGGCCCTGAAATCAATACAGTATTTAACGGGAAGGCGCTGAAGCGTGGCCAGTCCAGAAGCAATCTGCTGACTCGAAGCATCGGGAGGGCTTCCCAGGCCTGGCTGCCGCCTGCCCAAGCCATGGTGGAAGCCCCAGAAAGACAAATTGCAGTCATCGATCCCAGGGAAGAAAGACTTGCATCCTATGTCCTGTATCAGCAGGAGGGAGAAAGAGTTGCATCCTGGTAGCTCTGTTTCTGAGATGGTAATGAGGGTCCTTCCGACACTAGATGACAGTAGACTTGAAAGCAAGTCAGAAATCACCCGGTTTCCTGTTAGCAGCCTGACTTTATATGCTGCGGGGTCAGCGTGGGCCAGGCCTGTGGGTGTGACTTTGTGGAGAAGGTGCTCTGATCCCATTAATATGGACTCTGCCTCCTTCGACCCTAACACGAATAAGCATGCTGCCATCCACTGTGCACAGAGATCAGGGACAAGGAGGAACGCTCAGTCATGAAAAATAAACACAAGAGACTTGTGCGAACATCATTCACTATATTCTCTTCTCATAGAAAACAATCCTGTGTCTTATAATCCAATTATAGTGGAGCCTGGTGTTGGACATCATTACATTTCTTTATTGAAAGAAAAACAAATTTATAGGCATCCCTGAGTAGAAAACAAAGTGGCAAGGAGGTTAAGACTGTGGCCTCTGAAGTCACAAAAACCCAAGTTCAGCTATTGGCTCTCCATCTTCTAGGTGAATGACCTTGTTGGAAAGAGTCTTAAAGCCTCAGGCTCCTTCTCTGGAAAAGGGACATAAAATGGACACAATCATATTGACTTCATAAAGCTACTGGGGAGTTTATGATACATGTGTGTTAAGATCTATGATGTACCTTGGGTGCTGGTGAAGGACTTGCACAATAACACAACAGATATGTAGAGCGAATGTTCAGTACTTTCCAACTGTCATCCTTATTGGAATCATCGCTTTAGGCAAAAGCAGAAAATTCGTCTGCTGTATCGACCTACCTCACCTAGGATTGTGGCAGCAAATGTCCACTATACCGACCTACCTCACCTAGGAATGTGGCAGCAAATGTCCACAACTATAAATGACCAATTTACTTTTTCTTAACCTTTGCATCTCCAGAACCCACTTTCAATACTGATCAGGAGCCCTGGTTTGAATCTAAGCTGTATTTATCCCTGTTCTAGTGGGAAAGCACCTCTCTGAGCCCTGGAGAAGAAGCCACCCAGAGGAGAGAAAAGTGAGGTCCACCCATGGGACGCTGTGGGAGCAGAAGAGAAAGGAGATTTGGGGGAAGCTCAGTGCCTGTCACCCAAAAGCTCTTTGATCCTTTGCACATGTCCCCACCCAAGGGAGAAGGTGCTTTCCCAAGACTCTTATCAAAGACATGCTGAGTGAGATGTTCTCCCTCCATCTGGAGCTCTTTGCTCTAGAAAGCTCTGATGACTGTCCTTGGCATGATGGCCTGGGGGCTTGTGATCAATAGTAGATGCCAGCAGGAGGTTGGAAACCACTTTACTGAGGTGAAGGGCTTCAAAGAAAGCATTTGCTGCAAGTGAAACCTAAAAGCTAGGACAAGTGAAAGAAGGTTTATACCCATGTGATTCGTAATGAGTCCAAACTGAAAATATCTAAATGTCCGTCAACAGGAGAATGATTCGTGTGTTCTGTGATTTCCTTTTTACGACGTTCAAAAATAAGCCTAACCAGTTGATGGGTTTCCATATGAGAATAGTGCTTGCTTTGTAACGGGAGTGACTGAAAGGACATACAGAAAACGTCACTGGAAGGTTCTAATTCCTGATGCAAGTGGTGGTTACACAGGTGTTTTCATTTTGCAAAACTTCTTTGAGCTCTAAAGGTATGATTCATGCACCTTTCTGTGTATATATATATATATGATTCTTCTAAGAAAATATTTCACTTACGTCTAAAGCACTGGCTTCCCAAAGACCCAGGAGGCTTTGAGTGGATTCAGAACACATGGCTTCAACAGACATGGGCACAGGTGGGTCAAGACTAGGACCAGCACCCTTAGCACCACCCGCTGGTGGTTTTTCCAGTGGCTGCAGCAGGATAGGACAGCAGCAGCATCTCCTTCACAGAAACCAGAACCCTGGAAGATTTTACATGAGCTGAATAAATCGCCTGGTGAAGCCCACAGATACAGACATCCCTCACTTAAAGATTCCCAGGAATTATTTAGGGAGGGCCTGGAACACCCTGAGTTTCCGACACAGTGGGTTAGTGCACACAGAAAAAAATGCCACGTTGGAAAGTAGCCGTGACCCTGCTTTCCCTCGCAGGCAGGTGATAGCTAAGAAACGTATTTTGAAATCTTTTGTGATGACCTCATCACAAATGGATGTAAGAAACTTCTGGAAAATAAAGGCACAGGCCATGTTCATTCCCCTTTCCAGATCATGTGAAATTGAAGTCATTGAAAGACAATAAAATAATTTCTTTAAATTTAATATTATTAAATAATCTAAATTTCTGAGCTATGGGCACTTTTGCTTCTGGGTGAAAATTATTTAAGTGAAAATGTCTTTCCTGCACCAAGAATATTAATATAATATTAATGACTATCAAAAAATGAAAAATGATTCGCTCATGTACCTCTGTGCCAATGAATAAGACTGTTGTCTTTAAACATCAATCAGTGGGCATATGTTAAAGCTTGTAATCACTCCTACTTCACTGAATATGGATATTTTCCCAAAACCTTGATGTTATAAATATCACTACAAAGCAGTGTTTGTGCATAGTTTATTTTTCCTTCTCTTTTTGGAATATCTCCAATAAGTTATTGGAATTAATCCTATAAGTAGAATTACTAAGTCTATAGACCTGGGCATGTTTAAGGCCGGTGACAAAATAATTCCTAAGCTTTTCCTTATAAAAACTGTACATTTTACTTCCCAAGTTTATTTTACCCTTCTTCTTTTGTTTTATGTTGTTGTTGTTGTTTATTTTGGATTTGTGTTGCAAGGTTATTTGGGAAGAGGTCAGAAAACTTTGGCCTCATGTCCAACTTTGGCTTAAGTGAGCACTTTAGATTGACAGGGAGAGGCTGTTCTATGGAAGGCAAGCTTTATGGTTTCAAGCTTAGCCGGGCTCTCAAGATAAGAACAGCCACATGCAGGACCCTCTCAATATTTCTAAACCAACTGAAATCAGACTTCATATTCAAATCCTATCTGACTGAATTACTTCCAATCTAAAATGGCTTTGAAATTTTTCATATTAATGGATTTGGATATAAAAAGTAATAAGAGAAATCTATAGACCTATATAATTTTAAAGTTTTATGTGTGTGAACCTGGAAAATATTAGAAACGTATCTCAGGCTGGTGAATAATACTCGCAATCTAAGAAGATCTATGATGTGGTCTGGGTGCTGGGGAAGGATTTGTCCAAGAGCACAACCATTTTCTTGAAGGGCGCAAGAAGGAATTTAAGGCAGGGAACATACTGCAGCGCACAAAAGAGAAAAAGAAAGGATGCAAGCATCAAACTGTCCGTATTTCCTTTGAGTGGGATGCTTCAGTCCTGTTCTCCTCTTCCCACGGATGTCACACTGCACTCTCCAACCCTCAGATTTTCATGATTTGTTCCCCCAAAAGTTTTCAAATGATTTATTCAGATGACATTGATGAAGTAGGAATTGGAAAAGAAACCATTATGAGTAAAAAAGAAAAAAAAAAAAAGAACGGTTGTTAAGTGTTCAGGTGTTTCTGTGATTAAGGAAAAAGTAAGGCTCTGAGCTCCCTGGCATCCAAAATAAAGAAGGACATTAGACATCCTCCAGATTCTATAACTGAATCAGAAAGAAACTTGACTGCTGAGTAAAACTTCTTTTCTGGGCCATTTATGCAAGGGGCATAGGGTAATATGAAGGTCAATATTATCTGCCAACATTTTACTGCAAATGCAGAAGTTAAATTCATTCTTTGAGCTTTTAGCACAACCTTCAATTAAAGTTAGAGGATTGGCTGCCATCCAAGTCAGCGGTGGCAATTGTGTGAGGACAAGGATGATATATTTCAGGTGTGTAATAAAAGTACCACAAAGACCTATATCACATTCAGGTTTCCAGAGAATGACCCTTTAGCTCAGGGTCCATCGAGACAAAGGTTCGGTGTCAAGAGACAAGGTCAGCATGACATTTAGAAATCAGAGTTTTACAAAACCGATTAAACATCAGAATCACTTGTGGACATTTTTTTTTTCTTTTTTACACACTGAATCAGAGGAGCTGGGATAATATTCAGGAATGTGTGTTTTTATTTTTTGGTTTTAGGGGTTTTTTTTGTTCGTTTTTCTGTTTTTTGTTTTTTAACTCACTCTCCAGATGAGTCAACAGCAGACAATTTGGGTCAGCATTTGAAAACGAAGAATTTTCTGAAGACCTTTTCTCTTCGGGCCTTTGGCAGGAACCATGTAGCAAAGGTCAGGAGACTGGACCCCTGAAGAATATCTACCACGTGGGTCACCGTATGTGGAAGATAAAAGGTGAAGCCTTCGGGGCGCCTGGGTGGCTCAGTGGGTTAAGCCTCTGCTTTCAGCTCAGGTCAGGATCTCAGGGTCCTGGGATCGAGCCCCGCATCGGGCGCTCTGCAGGGAGCCCGCTTCCTCCTCTCTCTCTCTGCCTACTTGTGATCTCTCTCTCTCTCTGTCAAATAAATAAAATAAAATCTTATAAAAAAAAAAAAAAGGTGAAGCCTTTATCTTAAAAGCTGTTTATAGGGCCATAATGGTTTGGGGAAGAAAGAACAAGAGCCTAGACCACGAGTCCATCCTGGCAAGCCTACCTCTAGCATTCAAGGAACCCAGATAGCCCCTGCAAGGCGTGAGGGCCCATTATGATCATTCTTCTAGCATGGCAATGCCTGTCTGCCCTGGCAAATTTTGATAAATGCAATGCCAAGCTGAGCCGTGTGCAACCCCCGCAAGCATTATTAATCAAAGAAGGGGCCAGTAGATCTCTCAGGTACTTCTGTAGCAAGGGAAAAATAATCACATGTCTGATTTCTTCAAATGACCACATTCTTTGGTTCTTTTTTTTTTTTTTTAACCTAACAATCCGACTGTCTGCCATTTAATAGTTAGAATGGTATCACCAGCCAGTGTGTAAAAAGCTGTCCCCTGGAGGCCTATTCCTGATTTGTACTCTCTCCAGGTCCCTGAAACACTAAATAAATAAAAGCGAATGGCTTTTAATGAAATCCGTAGCCCCCTTGGTTTAGGTTTTAATTGTGTGACAGTCAAAGACACACACACGCATCGCATCCTGAGCTGTTGATTGGAATTACAAACCCTCAGCCTAAATGTCAAGCTATGCCACAGAGAAAAGTGAACAGCTCAGTTTATTAATGGCAAGTTCGGTGGTTGGTCCCATCATTCACGGCGATGGGGACTCCAGCTTGCTCAAGCTCTAAGCTTCCGGTGCAGATCAACATGATCACAGTGTTGACTTAGAGCAGATAGAAACCCAAGACACGAGAACAGATTGATGCGACCCTTTTGCAGGCTCTGAGTCATTTGCATGCAGAAACTTGAAACATAAAGACAAGAGACGCCTGTGTTGGCTTGGATTAAAGATTTTCCAGGTTTTTGCCTGGTTTGGATCTGTTCACTACAGATTTGACATTTAATGAGAAAAGTATGAACCTTCTTTTCCTCATCAGAAAGTGGCCATCACATCCCCTGCCTCTGTAGGGTTGCTACAGAGTTTTTATATCACATATTTTAGTATCTACTAAACACATAGTTGGTTGCCAAAACAATGGCTACTAGTTTAATTGGTAGAAAAATTCTTTAAATATATAGGGTATGGTCTAATTTAAGTTGAATAGTTAATTCTTTCAGTTTGGAAATACAAGCCAGACATTTATGCTAAAGACACATACAGATGAAGGTCTATGATGTGTATAAAATGGTACAGTTGGAAGTTCAGTACCAAGTCAGATGGGACATCTTATAATGCTGACTCCATACTCCTACTGGTATCCTTGAATCAGAGCAGGTCTGCCTAGATCAAAAGCAGCAGTCACTTTTCCAGTTCTTTTGTCATGTCATTAAGGTAACAAAATGCTAAAGGGACAGGAATCCATGGAGAAAGAACAGTGCCAGAAGCCAACCATGGGCCTTGTGGCATCTTACTCTAATGCTACCGTGCTGGACATTACTAGCTTGTGGCATGTTCTTTTCTGTGGAAAGACAGCAAAGAAAAAAATTGACTAAAAGAAATAACTTTAGGTCAATAAATAACTTCAACCCCATAGGCATCTCAGTGTTTACAAATCCGTTAATATTTTCATCCCGAGGAATGGAATAATTAATATAGGAAAAAACAAGCAGCCAAGTAAAGATGGGTATCTTCTTGTTTTCGTTTTTTTTAAAATTCCTCAAGGACAATTCATTTCCATTGATCTGCTATTTACAGACTGAAAAGCTTTCCTTTATATGGTTCTAGAACACATCCCCTGTAGATTTCATCTCCCCCTGAGTGTCAAAATGTGGGAACCCATTTACCATAAGGAAGAAGAGATACTTGGCTGTTACCAGTAAATTAATAGCAGCTGCTAAAAATGACTCCATTAAGTGATTGTTAAATAAATTTTATCAGTTTTGAAATGGAAGCAGTGAAGGGTTATTCGGATGCCTTGGGGTTCCCAATACACCTTGGTGACCTACAGTTGACTCTCCTTTTATTATAGCATGGGAGGAATAGAAGGTCTGAAATGAAAGCAGCATATGCTAATGTACCACCAAGAATTGTCCATTAGCTCTCTACCATAAGCACTTGCCCCAGACCTGGACATCATATCCTTGGGGACCCAAAGATATGTGTGAGCTAACATGTACTGGGAGCATAGCATTCGCCGGCGCTGTGCATACTCCATGCATAGTTCATGCCTCACAACATTTTTCTCCCAATTTACAGATGAGAAAACAGATTTAGAGAGATTGGGTGATTTGCCTAAAGGCACCCAGCCAGTGAATAACAAAACAGAGGCTTGAGCCTAACTTAGTCCCAACTTCATTCTGCCTCCCTATGCGCCACTGTTGGGATGTAAATGCCATTCAGGGAGTGAGAAATCTCTGTTCACTCCTATAACCTCATCATCCAGCAGTGGACCTGGTTCAAAGCATGTATTCAGTAAATACCTGGTTGAGGCTAACATCAAGCTGATGTCGAGAAGATTGGCAACCTTAAACCCCACATCTCTTTGCCTCTATTTATACCCAACACCAGACTGGGCATTTTTCATATATTCCCACCACCACCACCACCACCCCCGGAGCTTATACTGATATCACCATATGATTTTAGCTTTGTTTGCTCCCTGCCCTCAGAGTTTCTCGCTTCTCACAGGAACATCCCTTGTTCTCATGCCCAGCATCATGCATTTTACAACCCTCTCTCCCATTCTCTTACCACCAGCTTGGCCCCTGACTGATGCTTGATCACGAGCTCCATCTCCCCACGCATGAGATGAGAAGCAGGTCTTTTAGACTAGAAGAACAATTTGATGTCTCTAGGGTGAGAGAAAATACCAGGCATTCAGGACAAGTCTCTTCTTGGCAAAATCTTTTGCTTTGTGCATCTACACCAGACGCTAGCATGAATGACGTCCTTTCCAAACAAAACCTACTTATTTTCATAGACTTACAAAGCTCCCCTATCTTGTGGGAGGGCTCACATCGTCCTTTCGTTGTCCCTTCCTCAGTGATCTCAGAGGAGAGAGATAGACGAGTCCTCCAAGGAACACACAGGAGCATATTAGATGCTTCATGCTACACTGAGTTTTGACTTAGGAGTTCTTCATATATAACCAAATGTTTTAGTATACATATGTATCACCATGAATGGAATGGTGAATAGAATTGAACTCTAAATAAAGTCAAGTAGAGTAGGTGAGTGTCCAATTATTTCAAGGCTCTTAGGTGGGAAGGGTTTCTTTTGGAACAGGAAAGTTCTTTTCAATGTGTTCCCAATGTCTTATACATGAAGAACCTGTGTTCTGCTTGTTTGGGAGTCCTGTAATACCCTGTGACCCTGTCTTCTTAAATTCAGTGTGAAGAGGGCATAAGACAAGAGCAGTCGATCTGAATCAAGCCCTGGGCAGGACTTCTTCTGTGTGCTTTGCTACTCTGGACCTCCTGCCGCCTTCCTCTGATGGCTCTGTGGCTATTGATTGCTTTTCCTGGGAATGGAAAAATCACTGCAATAGAATGTGAATGGGGAGAACTTCCTGTTTCATCCCCATCAAGCTTGATGGTGATCAACCTTGACCTCACCGTAACCCAGGTATAGAAGGGAAGGGGGATGTGTGTGTGTGTGTGTGTGTGTGTGTGCGCGCGCGCGCACACACACATACACTAATGTCGAGTGAGAAAGGAAAACACAATAATTGGGGCCATTTGGTTTTCGTTACACGAATGAACAAGGAAAGACAGGGACAGAAAAACAAACTGAAATAATGTGTTTCCCATCAGAGGATGGCACCCTCTCCCTGCACCCTATCTTCAGGCCTAACTTGCTACCTGGCCCCCATGTCTTAGCTCCATACTTCAGCCTCAGTTATTGGGTTTTTTTTTTGTTTTATTTTATTTTAATTTAATTTTTTTTCAGTGTTCCAAAATTCATTGTTTATACACCACACCCAGTGTTCCATGTAATATGTGCCCTCCATAATACCCACCACCACTCTCACCCAACCCCCACGCCCCCTCCAAAACTCTCAGTTTGTTTCTCAGAGGCTCAGTCTCTCGTGGTTTGTCTCCCCCTCTGATTTCCCCCCACTCACTTCTCCAATTCATTTACTTTTAAACCCACGACAGCTGAAACGAAGCCGACGTAGGTTTGTACTAATGACTTTCTGGGTGGCCCCAGGCATAGAAATGCCAGCCGCTTCCCTCCAGCACCTGTGCCCCTGCCACCTTCCCTTCTCTGTCTTATGTTAACAGCGCCTCGGTTATGGTTTCTGTTCACTCAGCTCCAACACTATTTTTACCCTTCGGTCAAAGCTCTCCCTGATCTCCGTCCTTTGAAAAGGATCCTTCTAAATCCTATCATAATGGCAGGAACGCAAGAAAGCACAAGGGCAGGAAGGGATTGGGCAGTGTATGGTCCTACAGCTGTTACCATTTTGGGATCAGAAAGCTGGTGACATTTTTTTAAAAGGCAGCCACGCTGCCATATATCATACCATGTCTGTCTTTCATGCATTTTAACCCTCTGTCTTCAGAAGGCCTTTCATGGCTTTCATTTTAATAAATACATAAGTAAAATTTTAAAAACGAAATTTCTTTTTTAACCAAGCTCTGTGACTCAGAATATAAGCCAACTAGAATGGCCCCATTATTTACTTACATAGCCCCTGTCCTCATGAGCCCACAGCTCATTTATGGGTACTTGATAAGGGGAAAGGAAAGGTAGACTGCAGATAAATAACCAGGAATGACCTACAGGGTGACACATATCCTTGTTGATGAAAACCCAAAAGCTGGAGGAGCCCAGTGCCAGGGTCCTAACTCAAGTTTGTTGAATCCAATAATACCATCTGGAGGAATTAGTGTTTAGGCTAGAACCTGAAGGATGAGTGAAAAGCCAGATATAGAGGGAAGAGAGAGTGTTACAAAGACATGCTCCAGAATGTGCAAAGGCCCAGGGGCCAAAAGTGGTGCAGTGAAAGAAATCTGGTGTCGTTTTTGTTTGTGCTCCAGAGAGAGATGGTGAGAAATAAAGCTACAGAGTTGATCAGGACCAAATCATGAAGATCATTGATATCAGCTTCTAATGCCTTCTTAGTCCACTCCAGCCTTGAATCTGGACGCCAGAGTCATTCCGTCTCTCTTTCTGGGCAATGGCGTGCTTGGCTACTTCTGGAAATTCTGAGCTTCCCATTACCCAGATGATAAAGTTCACATTCCCAAGACTTTTATTAGATATCTCTAACCAGCTAACCAGCTAACTCGAATTCCAGCTCTCCATCATCATTGTCCCATACAACTTGAGACCATCATCGCAAATTTCTCTCATTTTATAAGACTCCATACTCTTCCTAACACTGTGTATCTGCCCGTGGCACCCCCACTTTCCAGAATTGACTTTTTGCTTTCACTTTCTGCTTACACATCTCTGTCCAAACTTTTAAGATCCAACTCAGTGAGTGCCACCTCCAGGAAGTCCCCTGCAAGGATTAGCCATACCTTTATTAACACTTTACAACACAATCAGCTTTCATCTCTATACCTTTGTTCGTAAGACTCTATCACAAGCTCTCAATTTCCTTATATAGGGTTTTCCCACATGTGCTTAGGTAAATAATATGAAGTACTTTCTTAATACCAAGAAATGACATGAGTAGTCATTCAATAAACCATATAATTCATAATTACAATTGATAACTATTTTTTGTATATTCATGTTGGCTTGTTTGTATGTTCTGCATCTCCAAATAGACTGTAAGCTCTTTCAAAAAAATACAGAAATGAGAAAATACAAGAAATGAATTCCTTCCATCCCCCAACGCCTCCACATACTCTTCCCCGTATACACACTCAAAAAAAACCTTAATCCTCTTTAATTCCTTGCTAAGAATTCCTGGGTCAATGACTGAGAACAGCAGTTAAACGTCCAGAATGCTTTTTCGGGGATGTCCAAAGGAGAAAAATGTAAGCTGCGGTGGATCATTCAGCCTAGTGGAATTCAACAAGACGGAGTCACTGGGGTCTTACTCTTGACTTGACCACTGATGTTTGAAAGACACTCAACATACCAATTAGAAACTGCACATTTGTCCAACTCAGTAAATTAACAGATGACCAAAAAAGAAAAAAAAAAGAACTTTGTCTTCAATTCACTGTCATCTTTCCAATCTAGTGCCCAGATTGCCACACACACCTTCACTAGAGAAAAAATGGAAGGCAATTTTCATCATCAGCTACTTTCTGCTTTCTTCATTTTTTTGACCCCATGCTATATGCAAAATTAACTGTCCTGGAAGAAAGAAAATGGTTTCTGGGTAAGTCTGTGGGCTCCCATTTCTGCATCCCTGTGACATCTGAGACCTTGTGCCCTCACTCTCATATTTGCTGAACTTGGGGCAGGGGTAAGGGGGGTATGTTCCACAGACTCTGCCTCTGTTTCTAATCTGGCCACAGCTCCAGGGAGTTCTAACCTGAAGTTTGTTCAAGGGTAATTCCTAAAATCATCACTGGAAAAGATTCCTAAGGATAGAGGCCTTTCTGAAGGTAAAAGCTTAAAAGCTCAATCAGGGAGAACCTGTTCTTCTGAATGACAGAGAGGACCAGCAGGAGAGCAATAAGCTTTCTCCTAGTTATGGGAATTGAAAATGAGCTCATGGATTTCACTCAGTTTAGCATCTGATCTCAGTGACTTTTTAAAAAATTACTTATATGAGGATATTAACATTGCACCTGCTGGAAGCTTCCTTTATCAGAGGCATATTTGTAAACAGAAAGCATTGAAGATTTATGGTAATTGTAACATTAAAATTATCCTAGTGTTTTATACAAATCTTGTAGCTGTTGCAACTTACTCAATTCCAATTGCATTGTGCAAATTGGCCTAATAACGAAAAACCATACATTTTCATTAGGGCAGTTGTCCTGTCTGCTGATGGCTGACATTCTAACTTTTGATAAACAGCAGGATTCTCTGAACTGCTGATTTTGCAGTTCAGAACTTTCCACTAAGATGAAATGAAATTTGACTTCTGAATCTCGCTGGTAAAAGCTCCTCCTCAAAGATATCCTAAAATTATAGGCATATTTTGTAAGACACTTGAAACGGCTACCTCTTATTTATAAACTGTCTTTTCCCATTTGTAAAATGTGCACAATAAGGCATTTTAGGGGCCCATTCATTCATTTCTTCATTTGCTGATTACCTACCAGGTGACTCATCCTACGCTAGGGCTTAAGAGGTTGAAATAATGTGAGTAGCCAATGGCTGGTGCATAGTGACAGGTCCTTCTCTCCTTTCTGTAAGACTCCAGGTAATATGAATATTCATAAGATGAATATTATAACATTCATGAATTTTTATTCAGGTTTTTATATTTATAGTCAACCTTTTGGCCAAGGAATTGTCATCTGTCATGGGGAAAACTTAGGTTTTGAGAGTTAGACACACTCTTTGACACCAAAAAGTTCTCTCTGTATCCATACTGGGACCCCCTCCAAAAATGTACAGCTCATATCTATGTACTTTTAGCAAAAGTAAGCTCAGAACCTACAAAGCAGCCCATTCTATGAGTAGACAGTTTGAGGAATTGGATCTTAAAATATGCCTCCAATAGCTGTCTACCCATTCTTGAGCTTCTCTCAGAAGCAGAAACAGCAAGCCATCTCCATTTTCTATATTTGAAGGTAGTTTGTTTTTGTTTTTTAACTCCTAAGACTTCCCCCAAAGCTAATCACCTATTTTTCTTTAAATGATTGTTTCGAGTTGTTGATATAAGGTTTAGCCTCTTCTCCCTGTTGTTCGCTTATCTCTAGATGTCTGTCAGTCAAGGAGCCTCTTAATAAAATATTTCTATAGCTTTGACTCAAAGTAAATAAGAAGTAACATCAACAGATGGGTGTAATGCTCATGAACCACTGTGCTCAACTTCTTGGGTCTTCACGAGCAACCTCTACAAGGTTCCTGCTTTAGGGTTGAGGAAACTGTGATTCAGTGAGGCAATGATTGGCTTGTGGTCACACAGACACTGAAGGTCAGAGTCAACACTGAAAGCCTGGGAGCTCCCTCCCCAAAAGTCATTTCATCTTTCCCTTCCTCCACAAATCCCCTGTAGCTGGAATTAGTTCATGAGTCATTCTCATCTGCATTATTTACAGAAAATACTCTCTTGCTAACACTGAACCTAAAGAGAGACTATAGAGGCAAGTTTTGTTTGGAACAGTTCTATATTACCCTCTGTGTGAAACTGTAAAGTGAAAAGACAAGGACCCAGACAAAAGAGAATTATGTGGAATCAAGAGGGCTTTAGATGATATATGAAAGCATTAATAGAAAAGTGGCTATTCACAGAGTTATGATTGATTATGTATTTAAAATAAACACAGTTGCCTTTCTTTACTTTGGCTCTAAGAAGGGCTGAACTTTAGCACCATAATGGCCCACTGTTGTCTACATGGCAGGTAGCTGGTACATAAATCCTCGCAAGTGGCAGACTGAGGGGCCAATGTATGGATTCGATCTATGAATATTGCATACACTGCATTTTTGCAAAAATACAAACCAGCCATGTCTGTGTTCCCAAGTCTATGTCTCAGCTTCATGGGAGAAGCAATGAGGACCTACCTCCCCTTTAGCTTAAAAATGAGGAAGACTAAGTGCAATTAAAAGTTAATTGTTGCAATTCCTCATGTAGAATATCTTTCCAGAGTATGGACAGAGCATTTTCATGTGTTCTGAGGTTACAATAAGTTCTCTAGGGTTATCCAGTCCAATTCCTAATGGGATAGTGTAGGCACCCTTAGAAGAACTTCAAGGTATCATAATGACTAGTGGAATATTTTAGGGGAAGCAGACATATGATTTCTCAAAGTGACCCACTATTTCATATTTAAATATGCATTACTTGAATAAGGCAACTCAGTGGAACATCAGATACTTACATGACTTTTGTCCCCTTTAATAATGTATATTCGCTGGAATGTAAAAGATAGGAGGGACAACTCAAAAAAAAAAATCTTCATTGAAAATCCATCCATGTGCAAAGGGAAGATTTGGGGGAAAACGAAGAAGTCTTAGAGCTGGGATTATCTCTACGGATCACCTGGCCCACCATCCTGATGTACAGATGAGGAAAACAAAGCCCAGATAGAGCCGTGACCCACCAATGGAAGGCTATTCCTATTCTGCTAAACCAGTAATACTCTCTGGCTTGATGCTGTGACCACTCCATTGCCCTCATCATCAGATACCTATTTAGGCAGTGTCCTGCAGTGGTTTTAAATGTGTGTGACTTTCTCTCTGATTTCACACACACACTGCCCTCTAATTGAAGGACCAGACGTTTGTTCCATAATTATTTTCAGAAAATGGGTAATGGGGTGCCTGGGTGGTTCAGTCGTTAAGAGTCTGTCTTTGGCTCAGGTCCTGTTCCCCGGGTCCTGGGATCGAGCCCCACATCAGGCTCCCTGCTCAGTGGGAAGCCTGCCTCTCCCTCTCCCACTCCCCCTGCTTGTGTTCCCTCTCTCACTGTGTGTCTCTCTGTAAAATAAATAAATTAAAATCTTAGAAAAGAAACAGGAGCACTTTAACTGTGCCATCTCTTCTGATCCTCTTGCAAACAAAAATGACAACCAACAAACACATTATCCGGGGGCTGACCCTATTTTACAGAAGATGAGCGTGAGATTTTGTTGTAAGTTGCCATTTTCTTCTGCTGGTATTAATGGCAATGATAAGATAGTTAACATTTACTGATCTACTAGTATGTCCTGAACATTATTCTTAAACTCTTCCACAATTCTGTTTTTTTTTTTTAATTTTTATAACAATAATATTTATCAAATACTGGTATCATACCCATTTTATAGAGGAGGCAACTGAAGTTTCAAGAAGTGAAGTAACTTTACTAATGCCACAGATCTGGAAAGTGATGATGCTGGGATTTTAATGCAGATAGTTGAATCCCAACCCGTATTTGCCCATATAGCCCCATTCTTTGGGAAGGCAAGTGTGAAGACTATGCAGCAGTGGGATACTTACTCATATAGTAGAAAGGGGAACACGAGCATCTGCCTTAAACACTTTGAAGAACTAGGTGAAATGGAAAGTAAATAAATAATTTAAAAAGTGAGAAAAGCAAAATGTCTGATTGTGCGTGACTTGTAATGATAGTTATGCAAAATCGTATGTCCACGCAGACAGACATTGAAAAGATAAAATCATTGATTTCTGGGTAGTGAGACTTGTAGCAATTTATCTTTTAATTTAAAATATCCTTCCCTTGATGACTATTTTTAATCAATATCAATTTTTAAAGATCAAACAAAAAGGACACCAGGGTGGTTCTGTCAGTTAAACATCCAACTCTTGATCTCAGTTCAGGTCTTGATCTCAGGGTCATGAGTTCAAGCCCTGCCTTAGGCTCCATGCTGAGCATGAAGCCTACTTAAAAAAAAAAAAAATTACAGAAAGAAATGGTAATAATATAGACTTTTCCATGTTGTCTTTGGCCATATTCTCTAAGGCACCTTAAAGGATGATAAGAGTAACAAAACTCCCCACAGGACTCCCCGTTCTGGCCCCAGCACATTCTCCCAGCAGCAGGCCCCCCCAGTCTGCCTCTGTTTCTGTTGCATTCACAGATATTGTTGGGAAACCACTCCATGCCTGATGTCTGAGCCAAGGCTTGCTCTGCTCTCAAAATATTCTAGAGAAGTGAGGTGACCCTCACACAGAGACCAACAGATGTCGAGAGAGAAAAACCAAAGGCTGCAAGGTCGGAAGGAGGGGATACATTATCTGAGGTCTTATCTGAGGGGAACCTGTAAGGATGATTAAGAGTTTGTCAAAAGAGGAAGGCAATACCTGAGCGTAGGGGGAACCGTTTGTGCCAAGGCATTGAGTTGCAAAACCAACTTAGATGGATGGGTGCCGAAGGATATGAATTACAGGTGGAGTGGCTAGACATAAAGGTAAACAGATACTAGGGGGCACTTCTTTGAGGACTTTGTAAGCCATGCTGAGGAGCTGGATGATCTCCAGATGCACTTTGAGTAGATAACATGCCAGAACAGAGTGTAGACCTTCCTTTCACATAGTTGTAATGGTTCCCATCCCCTCATGCTACCTCCCATTCAAAATAAAGAGCCACTGAAAAACACTGGCTGGCTGGAGGCTTAGGTCTCTGGTTTGGAGCACCTTGGGGCTCTCTCCTCCTGAGACGAAGGGCTGTGCTCACATCAGTAAACTATCTCACAGACAGATGGACCAGAACTCAACATCTTAAGTTCTGCCCCCTTGTCCTGTGGATCTCAAAAGCCCCTTCGTGCCCAATCTCCTGTAAGTAGACCTTGCAACAGATTAAAACACCTACAAGCCCCTACGTACAGAAGTCTTTCTTCCAGTTTGTGTTTTTCGTTTTGTTTGTAAGAAACAAATCAGGAGCAAAGTCTGTTCACCAATAATCAATTGAATGGTATCCCAGGGTCCTGCTATGTTCTGCTTTCGGGTTTTAATAAGCTTAACAGTGAGCACAACTCAATGTTATTAAAAAAGAAACCGCGTATGGCTGTTTCTTCCCAGTCATCCTATAAATGTGCTTCCCTCTGTTATTTTAGAAGTATTAAAAGGTAATTGTTTTATTTTTCAATTAAGGCCTGCATTTGCGAGAGTTTGTGTCCATAGGCGCTCCTAACACAACTGCGTTTTCACGGTGCTATGGCTCTCCCTTGGGTGACTGTTCCTCCATTTGGTGGTGAATGATGGGAACTCCAGCCCGGCTCTGGTGAGCAGTTGGCAGAGTCTGAGCTAAAACTCACCCAACGATCATACTGCCTGGGTTTTTGTCAGCAAAGGAATATGAATAATTGAAAGCAAGAAGAAGCAAAGATGCTGTTTCTGGAGCCTGGTTCGACTAACGGAGATAAAATGGCTTTGATTTAAGGGGGAGAGAAAAACCACACCATAATGAACTCCAGGATTTCATAGGCGAATTTTGCCATTTTATCAAGGGAACAGGCAAAACCGATGTAACTCAAAGTGCTGATTACCTTGCTCCCTGGATTATGCAAGGTAGTAACTTCTGGGAGCAGGAGACAAATTGGAGCAAGTTTTAGGAGAAAATGATTGGGCTGTTCTCATTTAAAACCATCTCCCTTTCCCCAGACCTGCCCCAGCAAAAATGCAAATGGAAATTGCCTGGCAGTTCTTTCTAATCAATCTGCCTCCAGAGGTAGTAAATTCTCCCTGGCCTTCTCTTAACTGAGCTCTGCTCCAGCTAGAGCATGATAGATCCTCCTCCTTTGGCCGCCTCCATCTGTGACACTTCTGGGAATTAGCATCTGCAAATTCACCACCAGGAGAGCGTGGGGCGCCCAAACACAAGCTCACCAATTTTGTGTTGAATTGTTTCTCAGTGAGAAAACAGCTTATTAAGAGCCATGATATTTCATTCAATTGCAGCTCATCAGAAATTATTCAGTCAAGGTGCCCTCTCCACCAACGACTGCAGAAAGTCTCTGCACGTGAAGACAGCCAAAGGTGACATAGATGGTGAAGTCTGGGGCACGGCTCCCAAGACATGGGATATACTCAGCATATTTACCTGCTTGATGTCAGTCTTACTTGTGGCATTATATGCCACACACTGACGGAGCCCGAGTCTGACTTGATCATCCTCCTTCTCCCCGTGCCAGGTTAATGGTGGGCCTCACAACCCACACAATCAGTGCTTCATTCATTCATTCTTTCATTCATTCAACAAACTGTGAGGGCCTTCTCTGAGTAAGCACTGTGCTCAACCCTTGGCTGACAGCAATCAATATAACAAGCATGGGTTTTGGACTCACAGAGCTCACGCTATGTGGGGGAGACTTGAATTAACAGACAATCGTGGAGAGCGAGAGAGGAAATGGACAGGCTCTGTGAGACACTAATGAGAGAGGGGAGCTTCATTCAATTTGGGGGTAGGGAAAACACTTACGGAAAGGTGACATTTCTGTGGATACTGGAGGCGTGAGAAGGACCCAAGCATTGCACAAGAGAAGGAAGAGAACTCCTGGCATCAAACAGGGCTGGCTATATCAGAACTTGGCAAGTTTGGGCAACTCATGTCTCATGTGTTAGTCTGCTAGGGCCGCCATAACAAAGTGCCACAGACTGGGTGGCTTAAACAACAGAAATTTGTTTTCTCACAGCTCTGGAGGCTGGAAGTCTGAGATCAGGGTGTCAGCAGGGTTAGTTTCTTCTGGCGCCTCTCTCTTTGGGTTCCAGATGGCCGTCTTCCCCCTATGTCTTCACATGGTCTTTCCTCTATACCCATCTGTGTCCACATTTCCTCTTTTTAGAAAGACACCAGTCATATTGGATTAGGGCCTACTCAAATAAATTATCTCATTTTAACTTCATCACCTCTTTAAAGACCATGTTTCCAAATGCGGTCACATTCTAAGGGGTTAAGGACTTCAACGTGTGAATTTGGGGGGATATTGTTTATCCCACAACCCTTGGAGAAGACCAGTTGGATTGGATCTTTCAGTCTAAGTGTGCAAGAGCCATTGAAGGGTAATAAAGAGTCCCAGGTCCAATTTGCTTTTCTAGCCACTGCTTCGAGGGAAGTATGGAGAAGAGATCATGGCATGGCAGAGATAGATACGGGGAGACCAGTTAGGATCTACTGCAGTTGCCTACAAGAGGTCAATGCAAGTGAGGGTAGGGAGAGGAGGGCCTCACGATGAAACCAGGAAACAGAATGCCGTGGTTTGAATGAGTGAATGAATGAGTGAACGCATGAGTTAGTGAAATCTACAGGATGAAAAAAAATCAAACCCCACACACATTTATGAAAACCCTGTCTCTTCCCTACAATCAATGAAATGAGACCTCTTGTCTTTCTGTCTCTGTCCCCCGCAGGAACGAGACTTCTCTGCCTTGTGTGGTGCCTTTGTGTGGGGGAGCCTCTTGCTCTGTGTGCAAAGGGGCAAGCTCTCTGTTCTCCCTCTCCCTGTCACACAGCAGGCATTGCACATGCATTGTTTGAGAAGAATGCAAAGCAAAGGCAGTGTCCACCTCGCTGACACTTAACTGGGGACACTGGTGTCTGTAATTGTCATTCATCAGCCTTTCTGCTTTGGGATAAGCCCCTGTCTTTGAGAATGTCTTTCCAATGTCAGTTGCAAGGTAGTTTTTTTTTTTTTTTTAAAGAAAGTGGTTTTACTCAGTTGGGTTTGTGACATTAGCCAAGCACCATTTTCCACGGCACTTATAATGTGGATTTTCTTCCTTCACCTCAGACACGTACACACAGAGCAAGGGAGCCATTCCTTGCAAAAGAGGTCCCAGTGATTGATTAATTAGTGCAATCAGGGATTCACAGAACCGTTCACTTGCAGCTCTGGATGGGGCCTTCATGACATGTAGGTCCACCCACCCATCCCTACTCCATCCCAATCAGAATTTTCCTCTAGAGAAGTTGGGACAGGTACCCCAGTCTCATTTTGTACCACGCCCAGGACAGGGAGCTTACCACGTTTATAACACTCTCCTCCATGCTCCTGCCCGTTTATTCAAACTGTTAGTTTTGCCCTGAAGAAGAAAAATTTGATTGTCCTCCCCGTATTCACGCAACTCAACCCCTCCTTTCCCGCGGCACCATTCGCAAGGTTTGCTTGTTTAACGGCCCCAGTTCCTGTAGTAGATGCAAGAGGCAGATGATTGGGGTGCCTTCACCAGCCTGGGCATCGATCTAACTGAGACCCAGTTTGGTCATCTTCTCTTCTAAACAGGTACAGGCATTGAACAGTGTTCCAGGTGTGTATTGGCAACAAGTCTCTGTCTTGGTTGCTGGAACCACCATCCTCCCAGAGAGGAATTTTTCCTTTCCCTTCTTATTAAAGACTGAATGTTTGTGTCTCCCCCACACCAGATTCCTGTGCTGAAATGTTCCCCGCCACCATGATGGTATCAGGAGGTGGGACATTAGGTAGGGGATTGTGTCAAAATGGTAGAGCTCTCGTGATTGGGATTTTTGCCCTTACAGACAAGACCCGGGAGAGCTCTGTCACCCTCCGTATGTCGTACGAGGATACCGTGAGAAGTTGGCAGTCTGTATCCCAGAAGAGGGGCCTCCCCAGAACACAGCCATGCTGCTGCCCTGATCTCAGACTGTCGGCCTCCAGAACTGTGAGAAAGAATCGTCTGTTGTTTATAAGCCACCCAGGCTGTGGGGTTCTGTTAGAGCCGCCTGCCCTGACTGAGACCATTCTCTTTCTGCATGCAAACCACACAACCTTGTGATAGGTGTCTGTTCATTTTCTCTGTTGTTTTTTTTCCCCCCTCATTTCTCTAATCTATTAGCTGTTCTTCTCTTGCCTAAAGAGTACAAAAATCTCCAATTAAACTATAATCCTATCTCCAGTCTTTTTACTCTTGCCTCAGTGTTACAACACTTCCCCAAGGACTACAAATTGTGCAATCTGAGCTTGCCCTTTCTTTAAAAGCTCTTTGATTTGTGTATGTGTATGTGTGTGTGTGTGTGTGTGTGTGTATGCATGCGCGCATGTACGTGTGTGTGTGTGTGTGTGTGTGTGTGTGTGGTGAGGCAACAGGTTTCCAATGGCTTTAAAACACCTGTTAAGCTCAAACTTCAGATTCATATACTGCCTTGGTGCTCTATCCGTCACCTAATTCCCTAGCTAGCCCCATCTCCCTTCCCTATCTCCAGACCATGTTTTTTGAACACCCCATGAATCCTCAGCCTCGTCATGTTCTCCCACCTGCTGCCAATAATGGCCTGCCCTACTTCCTTCCAGGGCAACACCTACTTGTTTGTCAAGAACTAGAGCCCCACCCCTCATGGGGCCAGTCCTGATGGCCCACATCAGGGTAACACACCATCCTTTTCTCATGAGGCTTTTTCCTGGCCCTGAAGGAGAACCATATCACAGTGGAGTATACACATCTGGTGACTTGTATATCTCTCCCATTAAACCACAGAGTGGTTCATCTGTGTCCTTGGTGTCTGGGACCATACCTAGAATGGAGGCAACACTCGTTGCATGTTTGCTGAGCTCCACTTTTATCATCCAGTGCATGGAGCCTTGAAGATCAGGACTGCCCTGTCGTGTCTGGGGAGGCCATATCATGTGTCACATATTCATTTCCTGTGTAGTACTGGGCATGGGGAAGATGGGGTACCATTCTCCACTGAAACCCAAGGGCTTAGCCAAAACCCTGTATCTAAGCATTTACATGCGACTGGAACCCCAGATCCAAAACAGCTCAACAGAGCCTCACGTCACAAGATGGGAATGTTTCATGGCCAAAGACATCTTCAACCATAGTCACTACCAACCACTTATTATCTCAGCCCAATATTAGACATATATTATGTTGATTTGATAACTGCCCCACCCAAGTATTAAGGAAGAAAGATGCATTCACATTCTAATTAGTAATTTTAAAAAGTAATTTTATACATACTTTATGATCAAACAATGCAATATAAAACAAATATTTAAAACTTATCTTAAAACATAGCTACCCTGATAAGCATAATTTAGAAACCTTTAATGAATTCACCTCAATTAGCCTTTAATTAAATAGCTCATTAAAAGCTGATTTGAATACTGCTCATGGAGAAATCCTTGTTCAACTGTTGTGACAGAACAGGAAGTTAATGAAGTTAAAATTAAGCGCAATTTTGGGGGAACAGTCTGAAAGTCATAAAGCTACAAGAGGAAATAAAATCTCTGAAATTTGTCTGACACCTGAGATTTTCATCCTAACCAGAGGCTCAAGTCAAGGGTAGATTTGAGGCCCCAGGCAGGCAACATGTCTTTCCACCCTTCGTTCTCAGCTTAGGATGTTGGAGGCAGAGGTAATGTTTGATGAATGAACCAATGAGTGAATGAATGGACAGAACAGATCTGCACACATTCTAAATTCAAGCAAAAGAGAAAATTACATAAAATAAAATTACATTTACAAAGCACCTACCATGTGTCACATGCTTTGAAGGAACTTTAAAAAATGTATTTCTCCTCATAGCCCTTCATGCTGGGAGCTAAAATATTTTTTCTTTTTATTTATTTTATTTTATTTTATTTTTTTTATTAAGGTGAACAAATAAAACAAAGTGGTAAGCTAACACAGGCAGCAAATATCTGAGCTGAAATTTTAGTTCAGATGGTAGAGAACCCCAAATATTTTAAACTTTTCAAGGCCCTTTCTAGACATCCCTGAAAAAAAATGTCTGCTATCAGCCTTCACCTTCTCCTGACCCTCCCCACTGCCAACTCCTGCCAAAGAATATATCCCCAAGTCACTGACTTTTGTTGCCATAGCTCTGTCATTCTTGGGATGTCATCTATCAATTGATTATTCCTGTAAATGCTGCTCCGTTGCCTCCCTCTGAGAAACCTGAGCCTGACTTTAGCAAGGCAACGCTGAGGGACAGAAGCAAGCTTCTGTGGGAGACTTTGGACCTCTTGCATTGAGAGGCACTAGCACACCCTTTTTGAACAGGAGAAAGAAAGGATTATCCTTTTCACCATCTTCATCATTTCAGGACAAATGCAGGGGATTTTAAAGCAGAAAAGCACTGAAGGAACCAATTTGACTTGAAATTCCCAGCTCAGAATCCCGTGTTCGCAGACCTACAAGGCTGCCATCCAAGAGGCTTCCCTTGGGTGTGCAGGGCCCAACTTCTGGGTGTGCAGCTGGGGTGAGTCACCTTGGATGGTCAGAGGTGTTCAAATCTTGGGTCCATAGCTTTGGGAGCAGGGCCCAAGGAACCATGGGGAAGATGGACCTGCATCCTCACCATAGCAGGAAGCAAGAGCCTGCTTGACAGGAGTGAGACCTTTGTCCAGGATCCAGCAGAACGGTTGGGGGAAACCAACTCACGGCAGCCGGTGCCATTCTCAGCAGACCACAGCTGGCCCTGATGTGGACTTGAGTGGAATTGGAACTTCCAAAGACCACAAGAAGCAGGGAGTGGAGAACCGAGATTTTCTAACAGCTCCATAGGGCCACATTGAGAAGATGAGAAGCTATGGTGAGGGAAAAAGGGGTGCTGACAAGCAGGGATCTGGCCCTGCACCCCAGTATGATCAGAATAGCCATGTTTCTCTCTTTTTTATATCAGGCTGTTGTAAGTCTTATAGGACAAAAGTTTTCCTGGCTTAAGGATAAAGGGCATTTGGAAGATGCTGATATGGCCTGGCTCCTTATTCATAACAACCCCACTGATGTTTTTACAATTTCTGATTAAATACTTCAGGGCTAGGCTAGAAGTCTCTCTGAGAGCAGACTTTGCCATTCTCAGATAGGTAGGACCTTGAGAACAACCTTCTTTGCATCACACCAAGAGACCTCTCTGAAGCTTATGGCCCCTGGCCCTGTTTATAGTCTTTGTGGTCTCATGGAAAACCCATCATCTACGTAGACCTTCATTAGCCTCTAGGGAGCACCAGCTATAGGGTCCCCCAACCTCTTTCATACACCAACCCCTATCCCCCCCGCCAACACACAGGTATGTCAGGTAGGGATTCTCAATGTTCTCAATATTCTGTTGAATATTCTATTCAATATTTGGGGCGCGTATGCCCAAAAGATCTTGGGAAAGGTGATATCAAGATATATCACGTGAGAATGTATCCCCAATATCTGTGTTTTAGAAAATCTCTAGGTTAAAGTCCGAGGACCTGGAATTATGTTCTCCATGGTAAGAACGGAGCCGAGTCTAAGGCTCAGTGAGTTGGGATAACTAGGTCCCACTGATGGTGTGTGGCAGGGATGAGATTCTAGCTGTGTCTCGGAGTCAAGATCCCATGTCGACAAACATGCAGAATACAGAGGGTGGGGAAAAGATGGCCTCTCTAATTGGCAAGGTCCCCCAAAATCTCACACTGGGACACAGGAGCCTCTGTGCCCTGTGGCCTCTGGAATCCACATCCACTGGGTCCTATCCAGGACCTAGCATGGACGGCTGCTCAGTAGATGTGTGCCCTTGAAAGAAATGAACGCAGAGGGCAGGAAACTCCTCGAGGTGCCTTCTATTTCTTTAATGCAAGTGTTCTCTGGACCTTGGTCTGTTCATGTATAAAAATCTGCCAAATGGCCTGCCTGTGAATAACTTTTTGAAATATGTGAAGCATCATGTAAAGGAACTCGTGCCCATCTGTCCTGTACCCATTTCTCCAGCCTCGTGTGCTGCCAGGTTCTCTCTGCCTCTCTGCGCTGCGTCTTCCCAGCATTGTGAAGGGGCCCTAGACCTTCACTGTGCGGTAGTGCTGGCATGAACTCCCCCTGGGCTTCCATTTGCTTCCATGTTTACTTGCTACTTCCGACTCACCCACCCTTTCTTCAAGGAGGCTTTCTGTTTCTTTCCAGTATAGGCTGAGTGTCCACATGTATCATCCAGTAGGGTTCTGGGCGGTTTCCCTCTTTACAATATCATAATTCCACATACTGAACATCTTCAGGGATGTTCTCTGGCAGGGAAATCTCTGAGATGGAGGGAATGCGTTCTCCTGCTCACCATGGGATTGCCACCACGTGGTGTTTAGCAGATGTACCATACATATGTACAAAACGGGATGAATAAGGGACTGAACAAACCATGGTTCTCTAATATATGCATAGAAACAATTTTAAGATATAAAACAAACAAATACATAAGCATTTCCATCTGTATAAATAGCTCGTCCTTCTGTCCCCTCCGGACAACCCCAGGAGGTTCACTGCATGTCTTTCCTTACTTGCCAAGGTGCCTCCATCTACGCGCCTGACCATGCCATGTCTGCATTTCTGGGACTTCTAGGAAGGTTGACTTCGAACCACAAGTACTGTTTCCAGACCATGAAGAGCATATGGGACACAGCATCATTAAACTGAAGGTAATTGGTTGTGAATAAGTTTGCAGGTTTTTCAAAGGTCCACCTGTGTGCATGAGAATACTTGGGCTGGGTTTGCATCTCCTTCCAAGAGTCAGCACATGAAGGAGCACATTCGTAGTCTCGAAGCAGCTTTCCGTGCGGTAATACAGCACAAGTGACAGTCAGGCATTCCCTTGCACAGACCACTGGATTTCATCCTGCGTCCATCATTCTTTCGTTTCTCATTCAGTCCTTATTAGTTCATTACCCCCCTTCAGTTTCTCAGTTAGACTGTAGCATTTTAGCAGGATTCAGCCAGCCAGCCAGCCAGCCAGCCATTTGCATTTCTAAACATCTGATTTTTGGCTAAAGTCACTGTCTTGCGCCATAGAGGGGCAGTTCTCAGGCATGTTCTATACAGACTCTCAGAGGGCCCGAGCAGAGCCGAGCTGCCGTTGCCCACAGCATTAATCTGTCCCTGACCTAACCTTTACTGCCTTTCCTCAGTTCTTTGTCTCATTCCTCTACTCTCTCACTGAACTCCTTAAAATTACCTCCCTAAATAAATAATCTGTACCCAAACCATTGTCTAAGGGTATACTTGAGGGGGGACAAAGTAAGAGATCATCACAGAAGCATACTCATTTCTTCCAGATCACCGAACTCGTTAGTGATTACACATGCATTAGAGCCAATCTGGGCGAACTGTCAGTCTCCCTCTTTGGACTGGTAGCTCCCTGAGAACTGGGACCCTGGCAGCTGTTAGTTCTCCATTGACTACCTAGTGCCTGGCACAGAGCAGGTGCTCAATGAATCTTTCTTAAATGAATAAAAGGGCATGCCAGGCTGTGTCTCCCATGCTGGAAATTAAACTGTTACTGACTCAGTCCCTGCTCACAGGCTGGGAGAAGCAAATTGAAATATTTAAAATATACTCTCATTGAACTAATTGTCATTCATTAGCATCAGATGTTATGAGGTCTTAGGAAGGGTACTGAACCCAGCTAAAGAGTAATCAGGGAAACCTTTGCAGGGAAGTGATCCTGAAGCCTAATCACACAGGGCACATAATCCAAGGGAAGAAGGACACATACAGCAAGACTCTGCGAGATCATTGAGAAGAGGCAGAATACAAGTTTGTGGGCTTGATAGTTGGAGAAGTTCTAAAACCCTCTAACTCAAAGTCTCAGAATGAGACTAATCGTATTGTAGGCAATACTAATAATGAGAATGAATAGCAAACACATCTGTTACAGCATACACATCTAGTGGGTGCTCAGATGTGGCTTTT
This sequence comes from Mustela nigripes, assembly GCF_022355385.1. NCBI lineage: Eukaryota > Metazoa > Chordata > Mammalia > Carnivora > Mustelidae > Mustela > Mustela nigripes. The sequence continues at coordinate 40,122,347 of NC_081573.1, forward strand.
TCTAGAAATTAGGCTGATCTAAAAATACTCTTGTGGAGGTGATCTCATTTTCTGGAAGCAGTGATTAGGGCAGCAGGGGGCTTGGCCCCGGGATGTTTCCTGTCTGCCAAAGCTTTGTCAGTCCCCAGGGGCCAGCAGTCTTGTTCAGGGAGCAGATACCCCCCCACCCCCCACCCCCACAGAGCCTCTGAGTTCTAAACCTCACCTCTGTCTTTCAAGATCCATACCTGCAATTGTCAGAAACTCTGTTTTCTTTTGCAAATATGCTTAACCCTGGGAGGGATTTGCCAAATTGTCTATCAACTGTGATCCTGGAGTAGATTCCAAGTGTGTCTCTTCTGTCACGGTGCCACTGCATGCTGTAACCCCCAACCACAGAACCTCAGTGGCTTCATAGAGAATAAAGTTTATTTCTTGCTCACATGAAGTAGCAGTGAGCAGTAGATGGGTGGTCTTCCCATACTGTTATTCAGAGACCCAGACCTCATCAGCTGGCGGTTCTGCCCCTTCCTTGCATCTCAGAGCTCCCCTTGGATGCTCCACACCCCACCCAGCAGCCTGGGCAAGGGTATCTCAGGTTGCCAAGGGGGCTGCACTGGTTGAGCCTGGAGAGTTCTGCCATGTCTGCTCTCATGCCTTGATTGTGACTCAGCTCCAAACCCCACTGAAATGAAAGGGGGTGGGAGAGTCGGGTCCAGCTGTGTTCCCAGGCGGAAAAGATAACAGGATTTTGAGGAACTAGGGTTCTCTCCCATACTTTTCAAGGTGTATTTTGAGAGGATGAGGCTGTGGGAGAATAACCAAATGTGGTTTTCTCTCTCTGGCCCGTGGAATGCGCCTGCGCTCCTTTTTTTTTTTTTTTTTTTAAGATTTTATTTATTTATTTGATAAACAGAGATTACAAGTAGGCAGAGGGGCAGGCAAAGAGAGAGAGGAGGAAGCAGGTTCCCCGCTGAGCAGAGAGCCCAATGCCTGGCTCAATCCCAGGACCCTGGGATCATGACCTGAGCCGAAGGCAGAGGCTTTAACCCACTAAGCCACCCAGGTGCCCCGCCTGCACTCTTTCTTGATAAGATCACATTTTCTTCTTTTTCACTGACAATGAGGTTGAGGAGCTGAGTCGTTGGAACCCATTGATCTAGTCTAATGAATGTGTTCATAGGAAGACTTACTGGAGGATGTGTCCAAACCACCTTTTTCACTTTAGGAAATGCAAGAAGCAACAATCAGTGATGGTCAAGGAATGGACTTCCTCTTGGCTCCAGAAGAGGCTTTAGTTTTGGGGAAAAGTTCAGAAAAACTGTGTGTGCTTGCATGTGTGCATGCGCCGGTGTGGGTGTGTGCGTATGCCCAAAAGACCTTGGGAGAGGTGATACCAAGATATATCAAGTGAGAACATATCCCCAATATCTGTGTCTTAGAAAAATCTCTAAGTTAGAGTCAGAGGACCTGAAATTATGTTCTCCATATTAAGAACAGAGCCGAGTCTAAGGTCTGCAGCCATATTAGATCGTTATAATCATCTGCATTTTAAAGGTGAGTAACCAAGGCTGAGTGGCATTAAGAATTTTGCCTCCAAGATACATAGCAACTAATTGATGGTGGTAGAACTAAAACCCCCCAAATCCTATGTGAAAACCCATCATCAACAGTATGTTTTCTGAAACCTCTTAGAGGTATTTGCCTGTTGTAGGAAAATACTGCTTTCTAAAATGCACATAAGTCATTTGCAACCATTGTATGCTACTGTCTAAAAATTTAGGCTGAAGTAAAGTAAGTGAAATTCCATAGTGTCTCTACCCAACCACAACCATGGCTAAAATTTTAGCAAAAATGAGAGCAAATATTTATTAACCATCCCATGCTCCATATCCCGCCTTCAGAAATCTTCCTTATTAAATTATTAACTTTGTCCAGTCCTTCTTTATGCTTTTAATCACCCTTAATATCTTCCCTTCGAAGCATGAATGTGGAGAAGCCAAATAAACCTCAGGGTCAGTCCAGACTGATTTACTAAGTCTGTTTAATGCAAATTAACAGTTTTGGCAACTCCAAACTCAGGGGTGATGTTACAGGTGTGGTCGGTGACAGTGTCCTAGTGATGTTGCAGTTCTCCAAAGGGACCAAAGTCATGGCAACTGGAGGCTGAGTTCACTGTTTCCAACATGGGTGCATTGTCTCCAATATTGTGACATCTCTCTTTTCCATCTTATTACGGAATAATAGAAATAACTGAACAACATTTAAATACAGTGCTATGAACACAGCCATTCATTCCTCCATTATTACTGTATTCTCTGTTCAAAGTACCATGGCAGGTACGAAGGATACAACACAGATAAAATTGTATACCATGGCATGTTTTCTACTTAGAGTCTGGGAAAAGAGCAATGGGAACTCTGTCCTTGGTCACTCGTGTTACATTTGTTCCTCTTAAGTATGAAAGGTAACAGGGACATTTCAATATCCTCATTTTGCTGAGGAGGAAACTGAGACCCATAAAGCACTTAGTGACTGACTGACGGTGAAGCATAGATAGAAAGTAGTCAGTCCAGAACTCACAGCTTTGTTTGGGATTTGTGATGTAAATGAAGGCATGGCAGGGAGTTACAAATGGTTATTTAGATACATTATACCTAAAACGAACGACCTGTCCTGCCCAGTTTGCTTTCCTAACTACTTAGTTAGAGGATCATGATAGTCAGCTGTTGGAATGTTCTGGTTACGAGTCCAAAAAAAGCCCATGTTTCCTCTGTTTTGGGAATTGTGCATTAAATTACCTAGCATAGCACTTGGCACTTGACAAGTGTTGGGCATATGTCACATTTTCTCGCACTTGTCACATTTGAGATTATGACACATTATTACCAATTTACCTACTTTTCAGATATATACCTATACCCCCCCCCAAAATCAGGACTAAACTTATTTTGGTCCCTGAGACATTTCCATAAATTACTGAGGAAAAAGTACCAATTTACTAGCAAAACAAAATTTAAATCTTAGCACAAATCTGCTCTAACCTCAACATCTTTAAAAAGGTGGCTTTGTCCATTGTTTCACTCCTAACAATTTTATTGCCCGTAAGTCCTGGGCTGATGTTTTTTAACAAGAAATTGGTTTGAACTGCGTAGGATTAGGTAACATGGCACATAAAGTAAGCACCGGAGGAGCTTTTCATTTTGGCCATATCATATGTGTATAAATTACCTTCAGCAGGGAGAGCTTTATTATTAATCATTTGTGCCAATAAATATCTCATTAAATCTAACTTTCACTTATGGAGTATGCAATTGTCATTATATAAATATTATTACATAATGGCTCAACTGTTAAGAAATCTGTATTTAACTAATATTCAAGCCATATTCATAAGATGCTCTATCCTAGCGACTATTTGAGGATTCTGTAATCTTTTGATTAAAGACTGTAGTACTTTACTGATTGTATTTGGATAAGCCATGTTGTCTTTATAATAAGGTATGTTGATATTAAAACTGATTAAACATTTTCAAGGGAAGAGCCACTTCATGTTCACCCACCTTTCATCTCCTTATTATGAATTATATATAATTCTTTCACTTCTATATCCTAAATACTTTTTTTTTCCTTTCTTTGTAGGTAATTATACAATGACCCATCCATATAGCTCATGAGATTTCTCAATTTTTTATGAACATCTGTAAATACGGAGGAAATGAGAGCAAAATTTATAACCAGTTGGACCATATTAATTTTTTTTTGTTGGGGGGGTATAGTCATTACACTTCCCTGTTTGAATTTAAGAGGAAATTATTAGAGAATAGTATAGAGAGTGATATTTAAATCTAGGAAATTCTCTTAGCCTAGTGTGCAGCCAAGTTCCATGGAAGCTGAATTTTGGGAGGGCTAACTTGAATGCTACTTTGATATGTTTTCTGGGAGATGGCAGGAGATTCAGAACCCAGGACGTGATGAGTGGGTTTTGGCTGCCCAACTACCAAGAAGAGGGTGAATGGGGGTGGGGCTGGGTTGGGTCAAGTTTAACAAACTAATCTATGAAGAGTCTCAGTGTCCAAGGAAGCATGGTAGGCTGAAATTTGGTCTTGGCCCAGTGCTAATATTCACCATAACATAACATCAGGATTCTTCAGAGAGCAGCTGCACTTGAGATGTGATTAGGGCCAAAGTGGTTTGAAGTCTGCCCCAGAGAGGAGGCAGGAGGGAGAGTATGCATTCCTCCCAGGACTTAGAACCTCTGATTATCCATGCTAGAGTATAATCTCTATCATGGCCCACACAATCTCTATCACAAGAGCCACACTTTTCTCGTGCATGTTATATCTGTAGTACCCAGTACAGACAGGGTCAGCACACTAGTTTTCTAGAAATATTTGCCAAATTGCAGATGGAGAGAGGATGCAGCCAATGTTGAGGCAATAGATACGGCCTCAGACTTGCAGGTGGGATTTAGTACATGGTTGGAGACCTAAAGAAGACCCTTAAGAAAAAGTCCAGGTATGTGGATTAGTCTAATAGTATAAAACATCTTAGGATAGGGGAAGGTAATGATGCTCAGAGCTCACTCAAGGAGCAATGAATACCAATCTGAGGTGGGATGTGTTTCTGTTCTTCTCACTTACTCATTCAACAAACATTTACTGGGCACTGGCTTTGGTCCCAATATCATGTGAAGCTTTCGAGCACAGTAATAAAATGTCATGATGCCTGGCTTGGAAGAACTTGTGCCCTCATGGGGGGAAAAGCATTCAAACATCATTCCACAGTGGGCCAGGATAGGCTTTAAGAATGGTGTTTGCTGAAGCTCAGCGTGGCTGCCTCCAGCATGGTGATTTGGGTGTCACATTTTGAGGACAAGTTTGGAGCGCCCAAACTCTCCTCCACAGCAGAGCTCGAACATTCTAGAAACCCCAAATTATACTTTGGGTGTTGGCTACTGCATTTCAATAAGCAATTAGATTGAGTGAGGCACTATGCAAAGGGGTTCGCAAATATTAATTCACTTCATCCTCACAGCAATACTGAGGAATAGGTACTAATGTTCCTATTGTATAGAGGAGGAAGCAAGAATTCAAAGGGTAAGTTATTTGCCCAAGATCCCACAGATGGGGGAATCCTGGTAAACTTAACAATATTTCACTCCCAAATCCATCATGGTGAACCCTACATACCTCAGCCCACACTGACCTTTTTTTTCTAGGTAAGTGTGAGGTGAAGTTGGTGAAGATGGGTGGGTAGAGTTGTCTGGGGGTGTCTCATGGAAAAGATGGACTTGAGTTAAGTCATCAAGTGGAGGAGAAAGGCTGGCCATTCTAGAATGGGTCTCTAGTAAAAGTGAAGGTATGAATGTATAAATCTGTTCACTCATTGAAAAGACGGTTACTTAGGATCTGCAAAGTATGTGTGGCCTCATGTGAGATGTTGGGCACGCAGTGGTGAGCAGTGGGGCAGGGGTGGGGGTCAAGCCCTTCTTGCTTTCAGAGCTCCCAAGTTAATGAGGGATTCAGCAAGTCAACAGGTGATTCTAATAGGACGAGTTCAGTGTGGGGTGGGGACACTGAAGAGGGGCTCCTGACCTGTGAGAGGCGGCTAGCTGAGGGAGGATTTCTGGAAGAAGTGCAACACGGAGACAACAGCATTGGAAGAGTCTATAACGAAATTTGGGAAGCATGCTGAGCAACCAAGCAAGGGGTGTGGAGGCAAGAGGCAGCAATCCAAGAGGACGCTGGATTTAGACAGATCAGCTGCTCTGCCGTCACCGTTCCTGCTGCCCAGGACGGAGCCCAGGAGGCCTCACCAAGGACAGCGTCTCCATATCTCAGGAAAATATTATCGATCACACTTGGTTTCTCAAATGCAACGCAACTTTTCCCCTACATCAACAATTTAGTAGATTTAACTAAATTATAAGACACTTCTGTTCCAATCTGCTTTGTGAAGCGCTTATGAAAAGGCCCTTTATAAGTCTTTATAATAATGAATTATGAACAAGAAAAAAAAAAAGGGGGCTATAGCAACTCCCCCACCCCCACCCTCCTGCTCCTCCAAAGGGGAAAGCTGAGCCTGATTCATATATTCTGCTTTGTCTGGCCTTGTTTTCTTTTGAAGACAAGAGAACATCATAACCTTGAGCTATCTGGTAGAACTAAAAGATTGATGCAAACTTTACTGTGTAAAATTTGGGGTCTTTCATCCAGATGTGAAGACAATTGAATATTATAAAAATGCACAGCCCACTCGAGGAAATCCTATTTTATCTAAATACCAAGAACCTTTACCTTGAGAGAAACCTCTTTCTGTGAAAATAAATAAATTAATACATGCCTTCATGAGAAATAGATGTTTCAAATCTTGAAGCTGGAAAGTCTAACCGCCTCATTTTAACAGTGCAGAAGCTGATGACCCAGGAGGGGACATGACTACCATAAGGTCACCAGACACAATTTCAAACCCAGAGCGTTTGCCCCAGAGTTTCCTTTCACATCTGCAACATGCCGTTAGTGTCGCCTTCTGGGCCATGATATGAAATTGGCTCTCCATCCTGAGACGCTCCAAGGGCATAGACAAGAAGGACCACCAGAACCCTCACTGGCTGACCCACAATGGAGAGGGGACCAGAAGGAGTGGAAAACACTTGATATGAGGTTGTTCTGAAACTACCTTGCAAGAGTTCACATCTAACTGTTGTGTTCCATACAAATGAGCATTAGTGTGTCTGATGAAAATGGTATGGGCCAAGGGTAAGGCAGCCGGTCTCCTGGGGCAACATCAGTCACAGCAGTCCAGTGCAGTCCAGCCCATCCTGCACAACTGGAATGTTGGACCCAGTCCTGGTACTGTCCACACATTCACCGAGAAAGCAGGAAGGAGAAGAGAGCTGGTCCAGCAACAGTTCATATGATGAAGACCTAATTTACCTCCAGAACAAATCAGTGGCATGATCCACTGGGGAAAACATGCATAATTATATTATAATGACAATTGTTAAAATTTGAAAGGGCAAATCCACAAACAAGTAAAACCCTAAGATAAATTTAAAGTATATTATGAAAAGCAGAATATCCAAAATGTGGATGTAAGGATGTGATAACGGCACGCCATTCTTCTTCACATAAACTATCATCAGCAGCGTTATTATTAATATTAATAATAACATTATTATTATAATCATCTGCCATTTTTTTAGTGTCAAGCACTCTGCTAAGCATTTCAGATGGTTTAATTCATAATTCATCAATCTCCACAGCAACACGATGAGATGAGGGATTTTATCCTCATTTTACAAATAAAGAAAATGAGACTTAGTTGATATGCCCAGAGCCACTTGACTACTAAATACAGAAATAGAGAGGTTCAGAGTTGGTTAACTAGGGGTTCACTGACATCTTCCATGTCCTAAGTTCTCTCCATCTTTCTCTTCAACCATCCCCAGTGGGTCAGCTTGTCTCCAGCTGGCTACTGAAGTCCCAGGTGTTCAAAACAGACAATCTGTCCTAAGGCAGAAAGGGGCTTTGTCTTCCCTCCACGGGTCTCTTATTAAGAATGAGAAAGCCATTCGGCACATCTGCCATCATAGCTCATTGACCAAAAATGGATCTCAAACAAATAATCCCAAGTGGAGATTTATTTTATTTTATTTTTTTAAATTTTTTCAGTGTTCCAAAATTCATTGTTTATGCACCACACCCAGTGTTCCATGTGATACGTGCCCTCCATAATACCCACCACCAGGATCACCCATCTCCCACACCCCCCCCACCTCAAAACCCTCAGTTTGTTTATTTTAAAAGGCCCTCAAATGGTTTCCCAAACTGGATGGAGAGCCACTGGTCAAGACTACTGTAAATGGACTTGTTGAGCCTCAAAGGGTTAGAGACTCCCCTGAGATACAAGGTACCATACACTGACCAACTGAGGTAATGCTGAAACCGGAAGAAGGGGGTGGGTATTAGTGAGCAATCCCCGCCCCTTTCCCCACCTCCCACGGCCAGCATGGCGAGGGGCAGTGATCCACACGCACTGGGGTGGGGACTGAGGCTTCCCAGCAGCCACATGCTCTTAGGGAAGCTCCTGTTTCCATCACACACCTCCAAGATTCTGGGTTCCTTGCTCGCAAGGGGGTGATGGCCAAGGCTTTTACACAGCCTAGGAAATCCTGTTGTATTGTAGGGAAGTTTGCTGGGTGGCAGGAGAATGATGGGATTTCCATCAAGTAAGAGTCCACGGGGCAGAAAGGAGTCTGAATCGCCAGCTGGCTTTGCTTGCAAACCCTTTCAAAGATGTTCATCTAGGGGCGCCTGGTGGGGCTCAGCGGGTTAAGCCGCTGCCTTCGGCTCAGGTCATGATCTCAGAGTCCTGGGATCGAGTCCTGCATCGGGCTCTCTGCTCAGCGGGGACCCTGCTTCCTTCTCTCTCTCTCTGCCTGCCTCTCCGACTACTTGTGATCTCTGTCTGTCAAATAAATAAATAAATAAAATCTTTAAAAAAAAAAAAAAAGATGTTCATCTAAGGCAAATGTAAAAGATATCCGTACGTTCTCTTAGGGCCCAAAGTTTAGCCTCGTGTTTTCCTTCCTTCCTTCCTTCCTTCCTTCCTTCCTTCCTTCCTTCCTTCCTTCCTTCCTTCCCTCCCTCCCTCCCTCCCTCTTTCCTTTTCTCTCCCTTTCCTCTCTATAAGGGGAACTCTACCCTGGTCAGCTTGGGTCCTCTTGTCTTGCATTCATATCCGGCTCCCTCTCCTTCTTCATTTAGGGCGACAACCTCCCACCACACAGGCTGCATATCTCTCTTTTAATAATCTCTATTATTCTGGCCGGGCCCTGGGTTCCACACAGTCCGGCACTATCATCCTTCTTATTTTCCTTCTCCACTTCTCGACAGGTTAACACAATGCCTCGCCCATACAAGGCACCCGGTGTCTAACTAGAGAGGCAAGCCCCCTGGGCTGAGAGAGCCGAAGCCGTAGGAAAGCTTGAGGAGGCAGCTCATCAGTGACTGGGTGAACCTTGGGAGAAGAGATCCTGTGAGGTTCTGGTGGCCCTGTCGCTCTGAGGGGGACTGCCACGAGGCTTCTGTCTGGTGGGGAGGGATGCAGCAGAGGGCCTCCTGCCCTGTCCGCACTTCTCTGTAGCAGCGGTCCTCAAACACCAGAATGGCCTGCAAGGCTGGTTGGGACAGACTGTGCCCCTCTCTACTTCTGATTAAACAGGTCCGGGATGTGGCCTGAGAATCTGCCTTTCTAACAAGTTCCCAGGTGGTGCCGAAGCTGCTGATCAGGCACTTTGATAACCACTACTCCAAAGCAACTCCTGGGGGAGTTAGCTCCTTATCTCCGGAATCCTCAAACACTTCTGAGGGCTGTGGTGAAGGACTGAGTCAGCCCACATGTCCGTCTGGATGGAGGCCACACCTTGGCCAAGTCGAGGGGCGGACATGAGGGCTAGGGCCAGACAGCAGTCAGGGCCAGTGACCCTTTCTGAGCTGCGCTGGTGAGAACCACGACCTTCCTGGCTGGGGGAAGATGCCAGAGCTGTGAGCCCTCTGTGAGTCGAGGTCTGCTGTGCACCCAGATGGGGGCCTAAGGGAGACTCTGTCCTGGTGATGCTCACTTCCGCCCCCAGGACTTTCCCACTGGGCCTGTTTCCACCATCACTCCACACACAGTCTTTATCAGTCGGAATATTTCAACACACTTCAGCTCCCCCTCGGAGCCCCTTTCTCTGCCCTGTGCCATCCGTACTTGAATTCGATGTCTCTTTGGCCTGGCCAGGGTTTTCCTCCGTGTGTAGCAAATGAGTATGCACTTGGGGGAAAAAAAAAAAAAAAAGTTGTGCTTTTTTTTTTTTTTTTTTGGCAGGAATAATCACACTCTGCTTGATTTCCGATCTAAAAATAGATTCTCAGCATTGTGGGGGAAACTTAGAGGCCAAAAAAGTACAAGGTAACATCAACCCTGTCTCCAGAAGCAGGAACACCTGGAATGGCTGCTTAATTATTTCAGAAGCGATGACACGCAATTTAGAGGTTTCAGGAGCATCGTGGGGGGAACCTCGCACGTGGTTTTGGCAGCTGTCAATCACAGCGAGATCCCGCCCCCGCCCTCCAAGCTGGGTGTCCGCTAAGTCCATCACTCATGAGTGATGGGACCTCGGGAATGTCCTCTCCTCTCTGGGTGTCTTCCTCATCAGTAAGCTGGGGGGAATTGTACTTCGTTTTCAGAGCCACCGTGACAGCTCACTGAGAGAGCATTTCCGGAAAGACTTCTTCCTACAGAGAAAAGGAACCACGGCGGGGAGGGGAGGGGTGGGGGAGCGAGGGGAGGGGGCTGAGGCTGAGGAGGACATCCCAGGAGAAATGAGCTATCCTGGCGGGGTTGCACAAGAGGCAGGGACCCAGAAAGGAAGAACCAGTGGGGTTTGTTGACCTAAACAAAGCAAAAGAGGCATACCCAGAGCTGGCTGAGGCCCGAGGGAGACAGAGACAAAATACAGCTTGCGATCTGATAGAAACTGTTTTCTGTGGTTGATGGGGTGTCACCGGAAGCTTTTAAACAGAAAGGAACATCAGAGTTGTAGTTTAGAAAATGTGGGGAAGATAGGAATAGCCTGGAAGCAGAGAGCCCAGGGAGGAGGTTTGGGCCAAAAGAAAAAGAAAAAAAAAAAAAAAAAAAAGAAGAAGGCAAAACAGTGCAGAGACCCTGGGGAAGGAAAGTAGGGACACACAGGAATTTTTTTTGGAAGGCTAAAAAAACAGGCCGATTACTGATTAGAAATAGCTAGAAATTAGCATATGCAAATGGAGACCTCCCTCCTCATGAGGGCCTCCTTCTCAAGCAGCCACCATGTCCCTGGCAAGACCCTGGCTTCACATCCCACTGTCCTCCTCTGCCCCTTGTCACGCCCCAGGGTTTGGCCTATTGTCTCCTTCCCAGAGAGCTCCGAGTTCACCCTGCCGACTGGGGGCCAGGGAAAAAGGACATCCAAGTGGGAGGAAACCGTGGAGTTTTCTGTTTTCTTCTTCAGGAGAAAACAAGGTTATTTTTGGCCCCTTTCAGTACAAATCAGATTTTTTTTTTCTTTCTTTCTTTCTCAAAGCCTTGTGTCTGGCAGGCTTCAGGCAGGGGAGTGGAAATTAGAGCTTGCATTTTGAATACCTTTGCATTTTTGCTGGGTGTCGGTTTTGTTTGTCTTCCTCTGCCTGGCTGTCTCCCCTGTCTCTGGATTGTTGACTTCGCTCAAAGGCTGCTCTTAAGCCAAAGAAAGTAAAACCAAGTCCTCGTGCTCAAGGATGGGGTGCTTCGGTTAGGAAGAAAGGACAAGAGGGAAACGTCCCACAGTCTGGATCTGGCTGTGCACCCGCTTTCACACACAGACTGTTAAGGTCTTCCTCTTAACTCTTGGGCTGGGAACCCCTGGTGCCCAGGGTGGGTACAGCTGGTGGCGCAAGGTTAGGATAGAAGCAGCCTTTCTGACCCTAGAGCCACCTTTCTCCAAAGTTCACCTCCCCTCCTTCCTGGGTTATAATATGTGGGTGACTCCCACCACCTTACAACCAGAGGTGGTGAGCTCAAACTGGACCCCAAGGGCAGGGAGGGCTGGAGCCCACACTCAGCAAATGACTGAAGCTCAAGAAACCACAGTTTCGGGGCGCCTGGGTGGCTCAGTGGGTTAAGCCGCTGCCTTCGGCTCAGGTCATGATCTCAGGGTCCTGGGATCGAGCCCCGCATCGGGCTATCTGCTCAGCAGGGAGCTTGCTTCCTTCTCTCTCTCTCTCTGCCTGCCTCTCACTGTACTTGTAATTTCTCTCTGTCAAATAAATAAATAAAATCTTAAAAAAAAAAAAAAAAAAAAAAAAAAAAAGAAACCACAGTTTCCCTGGTTTATGAAGCAGGGGTATTAACAGTGGACGCTGAGTGGATGTGAGCCTTACGTGGGATGATGATCCACACGGAGAACTTTGGGAGCTGCCAGAGGGCGTGTGTAGTGCTCCCCAAGTGAGTGTATGCCTGTGGGAGTCCCGTGGCCACGTGTGCAAGCCACGACATCATTTTCATCCGGTGGTCATGTGATTTTGTTTAAACCCCACTCCTGGTTGCGAAGGCAAAAGTTGCGAATGCATTTCAGTCCTTTTCTTAGAAGATTCTTTTCTCCCTGCCTTTCCCATTGGAATCTTTCACTCAAGGCAGTTTGGGCTCACGTAAGCTCTAAGGATGTGACAAACAGTAATTGGAAGGATTTTAATTCTCTACATCCCTCTGCACATTTTTAGCCCATTCTGTGTGGGTACGGCTTGAAACTTTCTTCCTTCGATCGACACGGGCATGCGTGCCCACAAAGACACAGTATGTGCGTTGACCATTCTGAGCAGCGCCGTGTGAACACCATCTTCTCTCACCTCCCATTCTTCCTGTTGGAGAAAGATTCCTCTGCTCGCTCCAGGGGAGGCCCTCCAAAAGCTCCTACTCCAGGAAACACTAAATGAAATTGGCTATAATAGTGCTGGGAACTTTGCTGATGTTAAGCCAGTCTTAACAACCCTGAAATTGATGCCCATTTTTAATTGAGAAAAGTAAGGCGTAGGGAGTGAGGTTATCAAAGTCACTCGGGAAGTTAAGAAAGCAGAGCTGATAAGGGAAAGCCCACCTCTCTAGTTTCAAACAGTGTAGTGTGTATTTCAAACAGGGTGTTGATATTAGCATATACAAATGTTTGGGGTTTTTTGTAGCATTATACCAAGAGGCCTCTCCTTGAGGACAAGAGGGATACCGGCCTTGTTCTCGCTTGTGTTTCCACATATTTGTGGCACATATTTGTTCTGCAATGACGTATATGTGTTGGAAGCCTGCAGAAACTAATGGGCATGTGAATACACACTACACACAGACTGTTCTGTTTTTGTTTTGTTTTTACAAGATACATGTGGCTTCAGACCCAGGCTTCAGCAGCCACGGAAAGAAGAAGTGGCAGGCACCCTGCTTTTGGCAACTGGCAATTATAGTGGGGGTAATTGCCTAAATTACCCCCCAAAATAAAGCTTTTGAAGATGCATCAGTCCATCACTTATGAGTTCTGTGACCTTGGACATGTTCTCTCCCCTCTCTGGGTCCCCAGTTCCTCATTAGTAAGTTGAGGAAAGATCTCAAAGAGCACAGGAGGGGCAGCTCCCCAAGGGACCCAACAGCACAGAGAGACCTTCCAATCTGCCCGGTTTTCCGCAGGTCACAGGGACCACTGAGCATCCTGGAACTGGTCTCCATCTCTGAAAGTCAACCAATTAATTCCTGATAGAAATGCATCACCGGCACCTGCTCGCCGGTGCCCCAAGTCAAATGTTATCAATTTTCCAGGTCTGCAGAGCAGAAGGCCTCTAGCGCCAGCTTTTCTCCCCATCGCCACCACTCGCCACGTTAACCCCATGAGCCCTCCCTGCGCTGTCAGAGGAAACACGTGAATCTAATTCTTCAGGTTTGCTTTCAGGGCTTATCACCCTCACTGGACGTGGTCATGTGAAAGCCTTTGACACTGACCCTGGGGCAGCCTGTTGTGGGCAGGTTAGGCTTCTCCGCAGAGGCAGGAACACTGTTCCGTGCAAGACTGTAGCATACATACTGAAAGGGGCATTTCTTTGATTCATTCGTTCACTGAATGAAGGACTGTCCCTTCTAGGGCAGTGCTTCCAGTGTTCCCTCTGAAGAACGTTGTTCCTGTGGCCGGCTGTTAATGTTAGACTAGAAAACAGATACGAAGAGGGAGGAAGGGCAAAGAAAGAGATGGTACATTCCTTGATCAAATAATTTTGGGAAATCTTGAACTAAAGAAGCCTGCTTTTTCTTTTTTCTTTTTTCTTTTTTTTAATGCAGGATTTCTCAGCATCTTTAAGAGGCTAAGATGCATTTGAATGCATAGATGAGAAATGTGGTCTCTTCTAATTAACATGCTCTTCTGACAATGGAATGACATACCTTCAAGAACATCTGAGGAAATGAATGTTCTGGACCGATCGCACTTGGAGAAAAAGAACTTCCGCAGGAAAAGAATTGGAACCTGGCCCTTGATGCAGTTCTTACACAGGTGGAAGTCATTCCAAGTGATTCAGGACAGGTGGGTATAAAAGGCCTCAGTCGAGGGGGCGTCTTCTTTTCAATGGCAGCTCTGGCTTCTGGTTTCCTCCCCAGCAGGCTCGCCGCCTCTCAGCTCGGAGCAGGTTCAGGGTGGGCATTCCTGCCTTTGCAGAGCAGACGCGAGGGCACCATGCTGAACCAGATGGAGAGGGGAGCAAGAGCATAGGTAACGCAGCTCAGCTTTCCTTTATTGCTCTTTTCTTCTCCTACCCAGATCAGCTTCGTGCACCTTTCCCTGGGAGAAGCTTAGGAAAGGGATTTTCAGTTGTGTGAACAGAGGTGTTGCTTGAGGAACATGTTAAGACCAGAGTTTCTAGGCTGAACCTGAAGTGATTGTACCCTGTAGGGTCACTGTTTGGGAAACCCGTGTCTAGGTTGCATGGACACTGTTGACTGGGGGATGGCATGTACTGGATGGACAATGGAGACCAACTCAGGCATGACCCGGTTGCTGCTTGAGGATTTGAGGGTCTAAGTAATTTCCCTAAGAGGAGTGGTTAGTCATGAATCCTTACAAGTGTCCTTGAATTCATGGTTATTCTCAGTATCTTAATTCACAGGCTTATCTTTAAGTAACCAGCTGACTTTTGGAGGTAAGATCAAATAGAGACTTTAGGGGGACCCGGAGTTGATGGGCTTTTGAGTCTTGCCTAGTGTCTGTACACAGAGGTGCCCTGCCCCCACCCAGGAGGCTCTCTGTTACCGGAACCTCTCACTCAACACCCTCCCTGTCAGAGAGATTGGCTCAGAGCTCAGCTGATAAAGGGATTGTGATAAGAAGGAAGGGCAGGAATTTCAGAAATGCCATTGCCTCACTTTCCAGAAGCTTCCAAAAACTCAAACCCTGACCTCACACTATACCCTTGCTCTCAGAGTGAATGGAGAGTCCAGGAGCTTGCGTAAAATGGCTGCCTTGGGGCCCCTTGGACTGTTTGGCTTCATGTATGGGTGGTTTCTCAAATAGCGCTTGGAGATTTACATTTTCTTTAGGATTTAGGAAAGAGAAGGCAGTTACTAGCATTCACTGAGGGATGCCTACCGATGGGGCAAGCACTGGGTTCAGTCTGTGGTTGAATCGGACTCGGCTACACACAGGGATCCGTGAGTGGGTGGTCAATTGGTTTATAAGTACTGAATCCTGGGAGCCAGTCTCAGATATTTTGATTGCATTGTTCCAGACGTGGCCTGGTCATTCGGGTTTGTGAGGACCTCTAGGCAAGTCACCTGTGCGGCATGGGTTGAGAACTGCTGCTCTGGTAGCTCCTTGCATTCCCATTAACTCACCAACAGCCCTACAATGTGGGGTCCACAGCTCCTTTTGGCAGTTGAAGCAACAGAGGCTCAGGGAGGTAGGGGCTTTCCCAAGCGCACACAGTCATAGAGGCCAGAACGCCGGTCCACCATTCTATCCTACAGACTCAGATGAGGCCATCGTGGGCCATTGCTGGGCTTGAACAAATCGGCATCTACTGCAGCCATAAATAAAGCTCACTCAATGTGCTCTTCTCCTGTGCTCGCTTCAAAGTGCGGGAAGTTATAACCAGGCCCGTGAACTAAGGGACTGAAGGCCGACGGCTCTTAGGCCCACCCAGGAATCAAGACGGGCTAATGCTGGGCCAAGTTTATTTTTCTTTCCCCTTCGCGAATGATAGCCACAAGAGAAGGCTGCACGGGAAGTGATGCAGACCCACGTGGGCCCCCGAGGGTGTGGGATTCACAGTCCATCAGGAGCCAGCCAGGCTTGACGCGTCATTCCTCCCCTGTGCACTTACTCAGACATGAGGATGTTTGCATTCCCACTGGTATTCAGGAACAGAGAACCGACTTGGAAAAGAAAAATGGGGCCAGACACTGTGCTAGGGCTGGAAACCAAGAGGGTGTGGTTTCTGCCAAATTTGTTGAAAGAAGATTGGGGTGGGGGAAGGCACAGCCTAATGGATAAAGGACGCAGTTATACAAATGACGGTATATCCTTTGGATGGAGTTCTTTGTAGCTGTTAAAACTAAGCTCTCTCCGGCTATCCCAATAAGGAAGGCTGTTCCACAACATCAGCAGAAGGAGAAGCAGTGTGCAAGGCCAGCCGTGAAGGATGCCCCTTCTCCTTGATGGAAAGCATTTACATGTAAATGTGTACATGGATACAATGTAAAACAAAACCAAAAACCACAGTCTAGCTGTGCATACCAATGTGCATCTCCTTGGGGGGGATGCGTATGTTTTCTAGAGAAAATACATTTCTGGCGAAAGTACCTAGAAGAGTGGGATTTGGCAAAAGGAAAAGGGAAAAAGAATTTTCTGTTTCATTTTATACTTCCCACCTTATTTCATGCTCGCATGAATGGTTTGTATGTGTAGAGTGTGTGTGTGTGTGTGTGTGTGTGTGTGTGAGAGAGAGAGAGAGAGAGAGAGAGAGATTTTCAGGAACAGAAACAAAAGGGATTTGCATTAAAACACAAAGGCAAACAAGCATAGGTTGAACCCTGAGCCTTGAGCTCCTTTCCTGTGTTCTGGGCCAGCTCTCAGACGCACTTATTTTTCCAGCTGGGAATCATTTCATTTTCTTGCCTTCAGTCCTGAATGAGCTCAGATCCAGCAGGAGGCTGAACAGGCCTGGGCCAAGGGAGGACAGCCATCCCCCTCCCCAGGCAGGTGCTGTTGTTTTGATGTCTGAGCACAAGAGGTGGGGGGAGGGGGGCATGTTTGGGGAGCAGTGGGGTGGGGAGGAGCTGTACAAGCCTTCAGAGGAGAGGAAGAAAGTGACAGTGCCTAATAAGGAAACCCATGTGGTGCAGCACGAAAGTTTTAAATGCTTTAAAATAAAACTGGAAGTAAATTCAACTCAAAAATGCTGATAATTCATGCATAGAAGCTGGGATCCTTTGCGTGAACAGATACCAACTTTGGGATCGGTCCTTCCCTTCACCTGCTGTAAGGTTTGGACTGGTGACCCCAAAAAGACTTATCCATACCCCCGTGTGTCTGGATTACCCCCGAAACCTGTGAACACAACCTTACTTGGGAAAAGGTTTTGGCAGATATAAACGAGTTAAGGATTCTGAGATGAGAAGATACTGGAGTATTTGAATGGGCCTTAAATCCAAGGGCGAGGTTCTTAAAAGACACTCGGATGAGTCAGAAGAGAAGACAAAGACACAGGGAGAAAGCCACATGACAACAAAGGCAGAGATTGAAGTGATCCCTCCAGAAGCTGGAGAAGCACGCAAGGGTTCTCTCCTGGAGCCTTCAAAGGGACCATGACCTTGTCGACACCTTGATTTCAGACTTCTGGCCCCTTGAACTGTGAGAGAATAGATTTCCATTGCTTTAGCCACCGATTTGGTCAAATTTAGTGCTGCAGCCCTAGGGTACTAATATTCTTGTGGAAGAGACAGAGGTGGCCTCAGATCAGCTTCCCAGCACGAGGGGCAGACTCTGAGATTTGGGAAGAGAACACGCAGCCCTCCCTACCCCACCTGGGATACCGTGTCAAGCCCCCAACACCTGTGGGCCATGATCCTCCTCCTTTTCTAAAATAGCTTCTTCTGACTCTCTGCCTTGGCTTATTCTGCCAACATTTTCCTACATGGGGCCTCTACCTATTTGTCTGATTTAATTTTGTACAGTAACTCTCTCTCTCGTCAGCATGCCTCTGAACCTGCCCCTGGAACCGTGCTGGGCACAGAAGGGTGCCAAGGTGATGAGATGTTCTTGGAGGAAATGAGAGGGGGGAGAGCACTCTGACCAAGACCCTGGAGGGCGCATGGGGTCTGAGAGGGACGTGGGGAGCTCTCCCCCTGAGCATCGGATGGGTCTCACAACTGCGACTGAATCCCCTGGACAGAGGAGGGAAGGCCTTGTCCTTGCCATCGCATTTGTGAAAATGGGAAAATGGGAGGCATAGGCCCATCGAGAGGCCCTGCAGAGGACGCCCAGTGGGGCCAGCTGGAGACAGTGCTGCGTGTCCGCAGGTGCAAGCTGCCAGAGGGGCTTCAAGCCGGGAGACTGCCCGAGTGACTGTCAGGGACCCTAGAGCACCTGTCCCTGGACACTGGCCTCTCAGCCCCCAGGAGGTCGGTCTGTGTTCCTTTCTGCTCTTCCCGAAGTTCACAGTTAGGATGGCGACTGCAGTTGGAGGCAAAATTGTGCTAAAAAGCTTTCATGGCTAGATTTTTTATCCTTTCCATACATTGATGGGATAGCATGATTATGCCCCTTCTACAGATGAGAAAACTGAGGCCCAGGGTGGTAAAGTGGCCTCAGAGCAGGTACCGGGGGCGGGGGGGCATTGGAATTCAGCATTTAACCCTGCATCATCCGGACTCCTGGAGGCTGGCCTGACTTTCACCAGATCCTGGGCTCCTCCCTTACTGCAAAAGGTGCCACGGTTCCTAGAGTCGCTCCCACACAGGACTCTCATTTGACCTGAAAGCAGAATTTGCAACTGTCTAGGGCCAGGATGAGTCACCCCATTTTATAGAAGAGAAGGCTGAGAATCAAAGGAATGGATTCTCATCCCCAGTGAGCTGCATCTAGGGAGCTGCAGACCTGGGATGGAGAAGGCCAGCGTTTTGTGCTTAAAATCCATTGCTTGGACTGTCCTGTGATCAGTTGTGTTGATACAAAAATGCAAGAGGCCTGCTGTGGAGATAAGGGTGTGGCCAGAAGTGGGTGCTGTTTGCTCTGACCTCAGGTCCTCCGACCTCTGAGCAGCAGGACTGTTCTCCACGAACCTGGATCAGTGGGCAGCGAGGCAGCACATCCATCTGCAAAGAGCCTTCCAGAGAAAATCGTACTGCCTGGAAGGGGCTGGATGCATCCATCTTGTAGGACAATATGCTATTTGCACGAGAGAGCTACAAGGCATAAATATAGATTTCAGAACATTTTTTATGAGCTGACATGATGGCCTCTGGTCCTCTCTTCACTAAACCATAGAAAGCCAGACAGCCCATTTCAGAAACTGCACATCTACCTGTGTCCAGGGTAGAGCTGGAGCCTACAGCCACATGGTAGAAAGAGCCCCCCCCCTTTGTCTGGGGGGGATGGAAATCCTTGGCTAGCTGTCTTCGTTCAACCTTAGAGAAGACTGAAGTCATCACCAGGGGCCCCTCTCTATCTCTCTTGCTCTCTTTCATTGTGCCTTATAACGAGGTCAGATTTTGGGATGCAGACCCAAGCCTGAGTCCTGTGGTGAACTTCCCTCAGCCACTGTCTTCCTTCCCATCTTCCCTGTGCTCTCTCTTTCTACCACAGGGCCTTTGCAGGTGCTCTTCTTCTTCCTGTAAAGCTTACCTGTCCCTGCCATCCACGCCTACTCACCCTTTAGTTCCCAGACCTCCAGTTAAACTCCCCAAGCTCCCCATTGGGTTAGACCTCTTTGTTGTAGTGTTTGCCCAGAACCAGAGCCCTTTTATTCTGAGCATTTGCCCCAGTTTGTAAGGCGCTGTGTGATTATTTGATGAGCATCTATGTTCCCCCACTCCACTGTAGGCTTCGTGAACACAAAGACCATTTCTGTTGCGTTCTCACAGCCTAAAAAAATACCTGGCCCATATTCAGTTCTAAGTAAATAGTTGCTAAATATAAACAAAGGCACCAATGAGTGAGTAAATAAATAGATGAATAAATTAACGAGTCAGTAAGTGAGCAGTCCTTTGTCCCAGTTAGGGGTGGTGGTGCTGCTGCCTGCACAGTACCTCACAGCTAGGGGTGCTGCTGAGCATCAAATAGACACAGAATCCGAACCATCCCCCCACCGCCTGCAAAGACCTGCCCCTGCCCCCCATGAGCAGTGCTAAGTGTAAGAAGCCCTGACAGTTTATTCTCTAGCACCACATATTAGGCAGCTTCAAATGGCAGAAATTTATTAGATTTTAGTTCCAGTAGCCAGAAGTTCAGAATCAAGGTGTTGATAAGGTTGGTTCCTTCTGGAAGCTCTGAGGAAAAATCTGTCCCATGCCTCTGTGCTGGCTGGTGCTTGTTGCTGGCAGTCCTTTGTGCTCTTGGCTGAGGGCTATCTCACCCCCATCTCTGCTGTCACCTTCCCTGTGTGTGTTTTTGTTTCTTCATCTCGTAGGAGGACAGCAGTCACTGGATTTAGGGCTCACCCTGATGACTCAACTGATCACATCTCAAAAAATGTTACATTCACAGGTATTGGGATAGAAAGTGAATCTATCTTTTGTAGCAGATACAATTCAACCCACTATACCCTGGTTTAATGGGAAGTTCATCATTCTTACTCCTGCCCCCCCCCCACAAAAAAGTAAAAGGGGCAAAGAAACCTGCTTTCCTCTTCTTCTCCCACAGTCCCCTGTGGGTTCACAATCACTCAGCCAGATGCTGGGGGGCAGCTCCTTAACCTGCCTCTCCTCGCCCCCCTTCCCTCTGCTACCTGCACCTTGTCCGTTTCTACCTGAGGAAGCTGCCTCTGTGTTGGAGATGTCCTTCCACCAGGAGCCTCCCATAGGTGTCTGTGTGCATTTAATCCTCGCACCAATCCCAGAGGCAAGGGATTCTTCCTGCTTCTGTGTACGGACAAGGAAACCAGGGGGCAGAGGCATACATGAAGCGCCCCAGGTTGCAGTGCTGGTAGACGGCAGAGCTGGGGCCATTGATTCCCCAGGCCACACATAATCCCTGTTCTCTGGGGGTTTCTCCATCCCCTTCCTCATGTCTGCTTCTCTTGGGGGCTTTCCTGGCCTGAGCTCCTCCCTGTGCTCTCGTCGTGTGGAACACTTGCCTCAGCCCCAGCCCTGTTCTCCTAGCTTCATTCTTGTTTGTTTCTATTCCTCTCTCCCTTGGAGACAATGGGGGCATTCAGGGTGGATACAGTGTTTATGCTGTGTCCATACCTACCCCAGGGCAGGGCACGCACAACCAACCGGTGTTGGCCAAATGAATGAATGCATTCATGGCTTCAGCAGTGTGGTCTGAAGACATGACCTTTCTTTCTACCAGAAATCCCCAAGTTGCACTGCCATAAAGACACTACAGCACTGTGGCTTTCTAAGAAGTGAATCAAATTATAATCACAACAGAAAGGTTGTTCCATAATCAAATTAGCCTGGATAACTCTAGGGAAACCAACATTCAACATGTTTTCTTACTGCTGGATGTCACAAAGCCTTAAATACTCTCAGGTGCTTTAGGAATTGCTAAAGCTAGATAGTCTTTTCCAGATATGTAGGATTCCTTTTTAATCAATAAAACTGGTCTTATTTTTTTCCAAAAGTCCTAAGGAATACGAACCCTACTACAAAACCAAGTTGGAACATGCTGGAGTGTCCTCTGGTTCTCCCAGAGAAAGACTCTTCTTCCTCCCGGTTAGGGGAGCAGGAGGCTTCCCTCCAGAGCTGGGGATGCCATCACCTGAGGGCTGGGACGATTCTTCTTGCCCTCTGGTCCACGGGTCTGCACCCACATTCTCCTGTGATCCTTTTCTGTCTTGTTTTTGGTTGGTTTTCTCCTAACTCCTCAGAGCTGGAGTTCCCTGAGCTGAAGATGAAAGTGGATGGCCTAAAGCTCCCTGTACCTCATTAACCTCCACATTATCTCAGGGAAATTACAGCAATTATCACACCGGGGCTCAGGATTGAAAAGCCACCACGCCTGGGCTGACGGAGATGGATGCTACCAATTCAGGGAGAGGAGGGGCAGCTCCTCGGGTGGTGAGAGAATCATTTGTTTTGCCAGGAGATGCTTTCCTGAGGCAGACCCCAAGCACGGCTCTCCAGAGGAGCCCTCCTGGCATTTTCCTGAATGCTGCGCATTCTGAGGGGGCTTTATCTTAGTAGCCTGTATTGGTTAATCTTGTTTTCTTATTGTCTAAATAGAAGTGTCGAGGGGGGGAAAAAAACCTATAAAAATGGTCCATAATCCCCCTACACAGTGATTTCCGTTGACCTTTAAAACCAATCAAAATGGAAGTAATACAGTCTAGGTCTAGACAATTCAGTAGGTTCCATAAGAAAGTTAAAGTGAATGTCTTCTTGGCTACCTTCCCAAGCTCAGTGTCTCAACAGCCAATAGGGTTCTGTGGTTCCTCTAGAAATAGTGTTACTGGGCTGAGTGTCATGGCTTAGAGAGGTGGTTTTCTCACCTGCGTGGACTAGAATGCTCACTAAATCGCAGATCACAGGGCTCCAAGCTTCTGATTCTGGTTCAGCAGATCTGGTCAAAGGTCCCCAGAAGTGCCTGTTTAACAGTTGCTAAATGAGGATAGTCAATCTCAGATTTACCATTTCCAGCTGCGTGATTTCAAAGACCACCTCCTTTTGCCTCCTTTTCTTCTGTAAAATGGGGCTCATTGTGCTGTTGTTAGGTTTAAATGACTCAAAATATTAGAAATTTCCTGCATATTATGAATGATGCCATGTTGCTACTGTTAGACCTATACCATTCTGGAAATAAGTATCCAGCTATCATCTGTGATTTTTTTTTCTTTTTTAAAGATTTTATTTATTTATTTGACAGACAGAGATCACAAGTAGGCAGAGAGGCAGGCAGAGAGAGAGAGAAGGAAGCAGGCTCCCCGATGAGCAGAGAGCCCGAAGCGGGGCTCTATCCCAGGACCTGAGCCGAATGCAGAGGTTTAGCCCACCGAGCCACCCAGGCACCCCTCATCTGTGATTTTTTTAATGTAATTTTTTTAATCTGTAATTTTTTTAATTTAATAAATTAATTTTTTAAAATTTAACAAAAGGAATAAAGCTCTATACACACCAATACTTGGCTTTATTCACGATGTTGATTTCTTCACCTTCTTACATACAGATATGTTTAGTCCTTTTGAATTATCTTCACATGAAATCATAGGTAGATGTATGTTCTGGAGGATCTACCAGCCCTCAAAGTGGCCACACTAGCTTCCAGGTGCTCGTGAAGGTGACCGGTGTGGGTAGCAGTGTCCTCGCACATGTCCCAACACACACCTTGCCAGCATATTCATGGAGTAAATTCCTATAAGGGGGTTGTTAGGCCAAAGTCGATGTGTATTTTCCAAAAACTTAAATACAAATGCATATTCTTGGGTGCCTGGGTGGCTCAGTGGGTTAAGACTCTGCCTTCAGCTCAGGTCATGATCCCAGGGTCCTGGGATGGAGCCTGGCATCCGGCTCTCTGATCAGCGGGGAGCCTGCTTCCTCCTTTCTCTCTGCCTGCCTCTCTGCCTACTTGTGATCTCTGTCTGTCAAATAAATGAATAAATCTTTAAAAAAAAATGTGTGTTCTTGGGAAGGCTACATCCATCTCTAAACATAGGTCTGCCAGAAGTCCTGATGGAACAACCTAAGGGTAAATGGTGTTTGCTTATGGGCTTTGTGGTCTTCGTCTTCCAACTGAAAATGAGAAAGCAAATAATGTTGCATATGGAGGGTCATTTGTCTCTGAGCTCCTTGTTGAGCATAGAGCAGGATGCCAAGGATCCAGAATGGGTTAAAGCACACTCTCTCTGCTCAAGGAGCTCTTCTCCAGAAAGGTATCCCTCAAGAAAACAGCTGCATTACAGTCTGCTATGAGAGATGCCTTTAGAGGGTAATGTGTACAGATCAAAGACTGCATAAGACGTGAATAGAGATCAGAAGCTTCTGGAGGATGAGGTGGAGTTTTTGTGAAGTGAGTAAGAATGGACAGGAGGGAAGGGCATTGCAAGATTAAGGACAGTACATGTGAGAGCCTGGAGGTTTGGAAGCACCTTACCCGATGTATAGCAGGTGTTCATGTAGTGTTAGTTGAACATAGTCTCAGCCCCGTGGGGTGTACGATGTACAGTAACCAGTGCTTTATGTTCTCTCTGACCCAAGAATTCCTACAGACAGGGCTGCTACATTCTAACTGTAATTTTAGGTTTATGAATAGTAATGAATTCTTAATTCACACAATCAAGACAAGATCTGTCTTCTTACACCTCTAATGACTGGGTTGGAATATACATATTGAAATAGTCTTCAGATCAGTCTGGCCTTGCCTGCACTATCTATGCCCTGGAGAAAAGCCCCAGGACTGAGTGTAGAATAATCCTAGCCCCTCCCTTCTCCAAAGACTCCATTCCCTGGTTGATGGCCATTAGACATTGCTTGAACTCTTCTGCCAGTTGAGGAGGTCTACTTACACAGTCAGCTGAAACCCTGGACACGTATGCAACCTTTTAGTTACAACACTTGGGTCTTGCAAACTCTTTACCTCAACGGTAAAGGAGGAGATATGAATCAGAACTATAGGGGACATTTGCTATCACTCGCTTCAAGGGACAAAGAGTGTTCTGGTTCAGGCTGCTCTTCCAATATGTCCCAAGATGAACTGGAAAGCACACATTAGAAAGGTGTGTTTCATTTTTACAGTCTGCAGGTGGACTTGGATGCTGGTACTGAGCTGCAGTTTATAAGACAGCGTGGCCCACTGGCAAGGAATGAGAGCAGCAGATACTGACTTCAGGTTGAACCCCAAATATTCTAAAACTATCATCTCAGGAAAAAAAAAATAGGTAGAAGAAGATCTTGGAGGTGCTCTGATTAACCTGCCCCATTATCAGACCCCTGAGTGATAACAAGCAGGGTCTTATCCCTGGTCCCTGCTCACTTCACCAGCTTTCCACCCACTGTGTTTCCCTGCCAGCCAGTCCTGCGGCAACCCAAGCATGGACGCAAAGTCTGACTGACTTCCATCCAAGCAATGCTACTTTGCAGCTACACAACCAGAAGAAAGTCAGCTCGCCACTCTGAGCCCCAGTGTCTCTGTCTGTATCATGGCGATAATGTTGAGAGGATTAAACAGTAACCATTTTTGGAAGGGTCCAGCTCAAAGTGTCAGTCACATGCATTTATTTTTTTACAGTGTCCTTTATGCCATGGGAAGAGAACTGCCATCACATATGGACATTCTTAATCCCCCTTAGTAGCGCTTCCCTTAACTGTGGGTTTCATTGGTGCTCTCACATATGTGCTAATAAGAGTTAGGCTGGGGAAATAAAATGAATTAGTTAGGACGTTTTGTGCTTGCCAAGACTAAACCCAACTTGAGCGGGCTTAAGGAAAAACACAGATGGTGTATTAGCAATACTGATGTTTCATGAAACGATAGGATCGAAATCACAACGGAGCCTAGCTACGGAAGTGTCTGCGAACCAGGACCGGAAGTTATGAGTAAAATCTGATAATCGGCTCTCTCCACTTGCTATCCCCTGCTTCCCTTCATGTGCTCAATTCATTGCTGCTTCTCTTTTCCTTACAGCTCCTTTCTGCTCCCAGTTCCGTTGGCTCCACAAATCCTGTGTTTACCTGCGGACCAGGAATCAGAGATCATCAATGCTATATGCCTGGTCTCCGTGTGAAGTTTCCTGGAGGTGGAATCTGAATTTTCCGGCTGGAGCCTATCCTTGCTCTAATCAGCTCTGGGTGGTGAGTAGAGTCATCAAATAACTAATGGGTACTGGGGGCTCTTGGGCGTCAGGCATATAAGATCTCAGTCTGTGATACTGAGGCAGATTGATGATGTTAGCAAGAGAGGAGAAGGAGAGAGGTTTCAAAAGAAGTAGTAGTCGATTAAATGTTACACAGTCTCCACTCACTATAAAGCGCTATTGAATACCCAGATGTATACATCCAGTTTCGGAGAAGTATCTATCTTTACATGAGAAAGTTGAACAAGATCGATGGTTCTCAGCCTTGGCTTATCATTTGAATAACATAGGGAGCTTTTAAAAATCTCAATATTTAGGCAACATTCCCAGACCAAATAAATCAGAATCTCTATGGGATCCTAATACCAATTGTTTTTAAAGTTCTTTAGATAATTCCTATTTCAGCTAAGGTTTGTAACCATTGGACATAAAAAATGACTCACAAATCAGAATCTAGTGAAACGGAATATTGTGATCTAATAGGTTCCAAGTGAGGCCTAGGGTTCTGCAGGGCTAACAAGCTCCCAGGTGCTGTCAGCACGGCTTGTCCACAGATTGTACTTGGAGCAGCAAAGCACTGCATTATCCCTGAGTTCTAGTCCAGCCCCAAGACTTTAAGAAAGAGAATATTTACTCTGCAGATTTTTATTTTCTGCTCTGCCCTTGACCTTGTGCTCAATGCTAAGGCAAAGAAATCTCATAAACTTCTACCATGGGTATGTGGGGGGGAGGGTCCCATGTAGCCCTATAACTTGAGAGAGGCTAGAAGACTAGCCCATACATACTATATTGTCTTAGTTGTATTTGCAAGTCTGTGTATCAGGGATTTTTGTTTTGTTATGGTTTTTAAGAAAATGTCCTTATTGAAAAGGCAACTGGCTTGCCTGATGAGAGAGAAGCCAATTCAAGTCTGGGGCTGAGGCCGTTTGACATAGAAGGAAGGGAGGCTTTCCCATCTCATTGCTGAGGGTGATGGGAGCAGAACATGTAGTGTGTGTGAGGCGAGAGCAGCGTGGCCCTGAGCAAAAACAGACAACAGAGAAGCTAGTGCTTGGGGATAAGACAAGGATCCGCATGATGTTACACAGCTGTAAAGATGCTTCATGGAAGAATCTCCTGGTTTTGCAGTCGATTGGATGATTAACGAGTCAAGGCCACTCTAAGAGATCGTTAGCATGTTTTAGGGCATAGCCAGAGCCCCCAGTAATAATAACAGAACCAAAGTCATCCTGATGCTTACGGTGCAAGTCTGCTCACATTTCATTAAGCTACTTTGTACCAGAATGCCTGGGAAGGCACAAGGTATGATGCCTCATTTCCATATCATAGAGTGAGCATCTAAGTAGTAGAAGGGGGGAAAAAGCCATAATAAACAGCCTGATTTTCATTCAGCAAACATTCCCAGAGTGCCTCCTGTGTGCCAGGCACTAACTTCGACAGAAGTTTCATGTAGTTCGATGGTTATTCCAATGCTTTCATCTTTTGGTGATAAGTAGCTGCTCATCTATTCATGGTTACATGTAATCCTCACCGAGGCCGGGGATGGTGGGGTCAGGCTGGTGATGCCGTTGATGTGGCTGATGATGGTGATGGTGGTAGGTGTTAGGATAAATTTCCTACCTAAGAAAAAATTTTAAATGGGCTCCTACGTGACAAAGGGTTATAGAAACATCCCACAGCTGGTATCTAGCCAAGCTGGGGCAAGAACTCAGATCTCAGATGCTCAAACTCCAAGCTCGACTTACTGCTCATTTGGCCATGCTGAGGGACTAGAACATGAGCCAGTCACTCAAGGTTAGCTTGGGGCTGGTCGTGCTAAACACGGGTGGAAAGATGAATGAAAAATCCCGGATCTACAAACACTGTGGCTCCACGTATAAGAGAGGGAGAACTTCACAAAGGTGACTGCGGAAGTCTCACTCAGTTTTCACTCCCAGCTCGCATTCTTCTCTCCTGGCAAGGAAGGCTGGAATTAGGATCAGTCGTAAAGGAAACGTTTCACTCTGCCTCAGAGATGCATTTCTGTGCCAAAGTTAGCTTCTACCTTTATAGCTAATACACATAAAAAAGAGAATATTTAGACAGGCACTTCACAAAAGCGTGCTTGGCTGAGTAAGTCAAGAGGTTTGTAACTGCCCCCAAGAAAATGCTGTGCTTTTCCGAGGGCTTCGATCTCGCCGGCCTCACCGCATGCCCGCCGTCTGGTTGCGCTCCAGCCCCCGCCCCCCACCCGCAGCCAAGGGAGTCTATCCAAAATGCAAATGTGATGGCCTCTCTGGGGGGCTAAAAATTCGCAGTGGCTCCCTCATCTGCGGAAGAAAGTCCAGGCTCCTCAGCCATTGCCTTTTGTGGCGTGGCCCTCGCTGACCACGCCAGCCTTATATTCCTTCTCTCCTTCCAGTCTTCCCTAATGTTCTTCAGCAAAAGCAAATCACATATAGCCACAGTCCCCCTTACTGAACTCACAGTGGGTTGCCCCTCGGGGCCTTGGATGGTGCCAGTTCTCCTGCTGGGATGCTGCCTTTGCCTTCCTCCCCTAGCTGTTGGTCACCTCCAAAACCCCATCTCGGACCAGTCTCAGAGCAGAGCAGAGGGGCCACCTCAAGCATATGTCTGTCATCATTCTCATCACCCCCCACGCACAAGCAATCATGAAGGTCTACTAGGTTCCAGCCACTGTTCTGACCACTTTATGTGTGCTCTCATTTTAAGTATTCACACAGCTCTGTGGGATTTGAAGTTAACAACAACAACAACAACGAAAATCTCAAGCTTCCCAAATGTAGCGGTACCGGGAACATAGTAAGCCTAGAACGACTCCATAATTTATAAAGCTAAATTGATAACCCCTTATTCATTCATTTTTAAAATAGGCTTTCTTTTAGAGCAGTCTTAGATTTACAAAAACATTGAAAATAGAGTACAGAAAGTTTCCATCTACTCCACACCTGGTTCTCCCTATTACTGACATCATGCATTAGTATCCTATATTTACTATAATAGATGAGCCTATATTTAAACAGGAATATTAATTATAGTGTATGGCTTATTCAAAGTTCCTTAGTTTTTAATCTATTGTCCTTTCCACTCCAGGATCCCATGCGGAACATCCTAGTACATTCTCTCGTCATGTCTCCTTAGGCTCCTCTTGGCTGGGACAGTTTGTCAGACTGGCCTCATTTTTGATGACCTTGACGGATGACTTGTTCAGGTCTTTTGTAGATGCCCCTCCATAGGAATTTGATGTGTTTCTCATGACAGTCTGGAGTTGGTTAGTGTCGTAAAGGCTTTATTTTAATTCCAGTTAGTTAACATAGCGTGCTCTATCAGAGTTAGATGTGTGTGTGTGTGTGTCACACACACACACTATATAATGATTCAACACTTGCCTGCAACATGCAGCGCTCATCACAACCTGTGCACTCCTCGGTCCCCAACCCCCACCTCCCCTCTGGTTACCCTTGGTTTGTTCTCTATAGTTAAGAGTCTGTGTTTTGTTCTCTTTCTTTGTCCCCCTTTTTTGTTTGGTTTCTTAAATTCTGTGAGTGAGTGAAATCGTATGTTGTCTTTTTCTGATTTCACTTATCTTTATACTTTTTAGCTCTCTCCACACTATTGCAAATGGCAAGATTTCATTTTTTTGTGACTAATACTCCATCATATATACATATATATGTATGTGTATGTGTATGTATGTGTATATATATATATATATATACACACATATATATGTGTGTGTATATATGTGTATATATATATATGTATACATATCTTCCTTATCCGCTCCTCAGCGGATGGACTCTTGGGCTGCTTCTGTATCTTGGCTATTATAAACAATGCTGCTACAAAATAGGACCTGCAGGGGCACCTGGGTGGCTCAGTGGGTTAAAGCCTCTGCCTTCAGCTCAGGTCATATTCCCAGGGTCCTGGGATTGTGCCCCACATTGGGCTCTCTGCTCTGCAGGGAGCCCGCTTCCTTCTCTCTCTCTCTCTCTCTGCCTGTCTCTCTGCCTACTTGTAATCTCTGTCTGTCACATAAATAAATAAAATCTTTTAAAAAATGGGACTGCATATATCCCTTTGAATTAGTGCCTTTGTATTCTTTTGGATTCTTTGGATACATACCTAGTAATGTAATTGCTGCATCATATTTTTAACTCTCTGAGGAACCTCCATACTGTTTTCTAGAGTGGCTGCACCAGTTTTCATTCCAACAGTGAAAAAGGGTTGCTTTTACTATATATCCTTGCCAGCACCTGTTGTTTCTCGTGTTGGTGATTTTAGCCATTCTGACAGCTGTGAGGGATCTCTCACTGTAGTTTTGATTTGCACCTCCCTGATGATGAGTGATGTTGAGCATCTTTCCATGTGTCTGTTGGCCACTGTCTATCTTATTTGAAGAGCTATTTGTTCCTGCCTTCTGCCCGTTTTTTATTAGAGTATTTTTATTTTTTGAGTGTTGAGTTTTGTAAGTTCTTTGTATATTTTGGATACCCATCCTTTATTGGGTATGTCCCTTACAAATCTCTTCTCCTATCTGTAGGTTGCCTTTCTGTTTTATGGATTGTAGTCTTTGCTGTACAGAAGCTTTTTATTTTGATGGCGTCCGATAGTTTATTTTTGCTTTTGTTTCCCTTGCCTCAGGAGACTTATCTAGAGAAAAGTTGTCAGAGATATTACTGACTGTGCTCTCTTCTGTGATTTTGATGGTTTCAGGTCTCAATTAGTCTTTATTCCATTTTTAATTTATCTCTGTATATGATGTTAGAAGTGGTCCAGGTTCATTCTTTTCCATGTTGCTGTCCAGTTTTCCCAACACCATTTGTTGAAGAGACTCCCTTTTTCCCATTGGATATTCTATCCTGCTTTGTCGAAGATGAATTGACCATAGAATTCTGAGTTTATTTCTGGGTTTTCTATTTTGTTCTGATCTGTGTATCTGTTTTTGTGCTAATACCATATTCTTTTGATTACCACAGTTTTGTATTGTAGCTTCAAATCTGGAATTGGGATGCCTCCAACTTTGCTTTGCTTTTTCAAGGTTGCTTTGGCTACTGGAGGTCTTCTGTAGTTCCATACAAATTTTAGGATTATTTATTCTAGTTGTGTGAAAAATGCTGGTGGTATTTCATAGAGATTGTGCTGAATGTATAGATTGCTTTAGGTAGTATGGACATTTGAACAACATTTGTTCTTCCAACCTGTGAGCATGGGATGCCTTCCCATTTCTTCATGTTGTCTTTAATTGCTTTCATTGGTGCTTTATAGTTTTCAGAGTTAGAGTTGTGAGTTTTGAGAGTAAGATCACAGTGGTTAAGTTGTATTTCTATCCTGTCATATCAAGGATACTTACCATCTACATGAGTTCTTTCTGCTGATATTGACCTTGATCACCTGGCTGAGGTAGTATTTGTCAGGTTTCTCTACTGTATAATTACTTTTATTTGCCCCATTTTCATGTTTTTTTTTTTTTTTTGAATGAAGTCACTGTGCAGAGACCATACAGAAAGGGTCTGGAGTTAGGCTTCCCCTTTCTTGGGAGCAGAGTATCTACATAATTATTTAGAAGTCTACATAGGAGATTTGTCTCTTTGCCTGATACATTTATTCCATCACTTATTTAGAAAAGCATGGACTTGTGAGCATTTATTTTCTATTTTGCATTTTAATCCAACACTACTTAATTTTGTTGCTTAAATCGTACCAGCTTTGGCACTGAAATTTCTTTAAAGTGATTCCTGTGCTCCTTTGACTCACCACCCCCCAGTTAATGCAAGCTTTTTAAATTTGGGGTACCTTCTTACTTTCTGGTCCAGGTACATCTTGTATAATTCCTGTGCTGGCCCTGGAGTCAACCATTTCTCCTAAAAGCTCCAGTTTAGCAACCAAGATCTGGGTTCTAGATGTACACATTGTTGTCAGGGTGTTGTTTCTTTTAGGTCTTCTCAACTGAGGGAAAAAAAACCAAACAAACAAAAACCCTATATGTATTATGTATGTCTGTGTATTCTAACTCCTGGGTGTATGCATTTATATGCTCCTGTAATACACACACACACACACACACACACACATACACACAAATATCTCTACTGTAATTGTCTCTGTCTCTATGAAGCTACTTGTGAGTTCATACTCCGATCTCCAGCTTTAATCCATTACTACACGAATCGCTCTAGCCTCTTTACCTTGCTTCTCTGTAAACTCCCTTTATACAGTGAGAAATGTAGCTCCCATCACCTGCCATCCATTTACTTCATTGTTGCCTTATGGCATGCATGCAGAGCTACATCAGAATTGTTCACCTTAGCGCTGTGGGAAACAACATTATCAACCAGAGTACAGTGCTTATGTGTAGTTCTCTTTGCCTTTTTAACCTTACTCATTTCCAAAGTTACCTCGGTCAGCACCTTCTCTTCCTGGCCCCCTTCAGCAAAGTTGTTTCACACATTTGGAATACACTTGGATTTTCTATATCTACAGTCTACATCTCTTCCTGAGCTTCTCCTGATTTCCTAAATGATTTTTTTTTTATGTGCATGCATTAAGGTTCATTCTTTGTGCTGTACAGTTCAACTAGTCATTCACTTTTCACCATCTATTTACTCCCCAGCCATTCATTGTTTATAGCACTCCTATCACATACTCAAAAATAAGTTGAATTAACTGACATTTAGAAAACATCTCTTAGGGGTACCTGGGTGGCTCAGTGGGTTAAGCTACTGCCTTCAGCTCAGGTCATGATCTCGGTCCTGGGATCGAGCCCCACATCAGGCTCTCTGCTCTGCGGGGAGCCTGCTCCCCCCCCCCCCTCTGCCTTCTTCTCTGCCTACTTGTGATCTCTCTCTCTGTCAAATAAACTCTTTAAAAAAAAAAGTCTCTTAGGGCATTTAGAATAGAAAAGATTAAAATCTACAGAGAGGCATAGAATGGATAAACCCTATCAGAACTTAGCATGGAAGAGTTAACTGCAGTAGAGAATTAAAGTTGGCTTGGAGTCTCCTGACTGCCAAGCTGATGAAAAGAAGTACAGCAGGATCAGCTAGCTAGATTGTCTCCTGGCCCTAAACACTGAGGAGCAGCTATAAGGGCTAATGGGAGGGTGAGGTGAACTAAGGTTGACTTGGGATCTACATGCAGACTCCCAGATGGCAGGTGTTCAAATAAACCCTAAGTCCAGAGAAACTTGCATTTTGGATTGCTTTAGGTTGCACCAGACCTGACTCCCCCAGAAGTTCACAAGAGTGTGGGAGATTTGCTGTCAGCCTTAGATAAGAGGCTTCATCACTGCTATCATCATAAGGGACATTTGAAAGGGCACGTTACCCCTGTTTTTCCAGAATGCTCGTGTGTGCTCTTCTTCTCATGCTCCTGCCCTCCCCCTCCCCAGAAAGTCCAGGTGTGTGGTCATCCCCACTTTACACATAAGTGGAGGGTCAGAAGGGGCTTGATGTCCTGGTGAGGAGTATTGAGGACAAGGAACTTAATCCCAGGTTCCATCTTTCTGTCCACTCCCCAAAGTGATCCTTATCATTTTTTTCAACCTCGATGACTTTTTGGGGACAGAACCCTAAATAAAGGCCATCTAAAACAGGGTGCATGCATCCTCATTTCTGATTCCTGTTAGAATCCACATCAGAGGGACTGAGATTTCATATACATGGACTTGACAATTCCCCAGAGACAAGCCAGGCCTGGATGTATCACAGCACTGCAAAGCAGCCAATGGCCTTCTGCAGCAAAGGAAGCAGATGTTCCCTTTTGTCTTCCCAAGTCCTTCTTAGGTATCAATGTGTTCTCATGTCAATATCATTTTTTAAAAAATACTCTGAAACTAAGAGGTAAAGAATAAAAACTTCTGAACAGAGCAGGTGGTGTTCACTCCTTTCCCTCTTTATTTGTACACACTTATTCAGGGCTTCTTCACTCTTATTGTGGAAGAGAGATGAGTGGTACTGCAAGGATGAGGCATGAAGGATTCAAAATAGGAAACCGGGGGAATGTGTAGATGAGAGCACAGTGTCCCTGGGAGCCTCCACTTCCCCGGAGAGTACTGATTCACTGAGCACAATGGTATGACCTGGGCTAAGGTAAATGTTTAGATACAAATACCTGAAATGTTTTTATTCAAAATGATTAGAATAAGTAAACATTTCCTCATTTAAAGTAGGGAAGCCTTAAATCTATGGAAAACAAGATTATTCAGTATAGCTCATTAACTTGGTAAACATTTACTGTGTATAAATTGTGCAACGGGAACTGGGGATAGAGAAATAAATAATATCGATCGCTGTCTTCAGGAAGCTCAACATCTAATTTGAGAATCTGCCCCCAGGGGTCTGGATTGCTGAGGTTTTTAGGGCATAAAATGCTGATGGTTACACCTTTCTGCTCTGTGAGTCATGAGGACTCCTACAGGAGACTCCTATAGGAGAACCAAGAATCAAACATACAAGGTTTGAGAAGAAACAAGATGGATACAACAAGGAAGGAAGGAAAGAAGGAAAGAACCCTGCTACCTTCCTGACTTTGGGCTGATGGAAAAAAAAAAAAAAAAAGTCTTATCCAAAAACTCCCATTCTGTTGATCCATGTAAACTTAGCCAAATGCTGTAAACGGAGAATTTTACAAATGTTGTCCCTTCCCTGATTGGTAAGTTAGCATTTAGGTGTTATTATCCCAATTTTGTGGGGGTAGGAAACTAAGACCCCAAGAGTCTAACCATCCGACCCAAGCTTAAATACAGACAGGAGGGGTTAGGGCTGGATGTGAATCAGGCCTGTCTCATTTGGTGTGATATCTCAGCCTTCTTCCCTATGCAACATTGCCTTCACCATAGGAGGTTGGACTGATGCTAGAAGTGTCTATAGTGGTGTGATACAAAAATAAAAAGAACATCCTTAGGATTCCCTTCCCAAGAGAAGCAAGTGCTCACTCCTCATTCATCCATGACTTAGTAGCTAATCCATCCCCTTGTAACATGGCCACTCTGTCAGTCATCGTCATGGTGCCTTCCAACTGAGTGACTTGAGAATTCCATAAGTAGAATATTTAGTAAAGACATAACACCATGTAGGAAACCCACAAGACATATGTACAGTAGTCAAAGCCTATTAAAGAAGCAAGGGGAAGGAAACAGTGACTGGATTCTGGAGAGAGATCTGAGTAGAGGGACCTCCTAACAGGAGCTGTGCCCTTCCTTTTGAGGGGGTGAAGTCATCCATGGTGACCCACAGTGAGGGAACCACAGGGAATAAATCCCTTCACCACAGTCTTCCCCCCGCCCCTTTCAATCTCTTGATGGGTTCCCCACTGGCCCAATCCATTTGGAAGCTTGGAGGTGAGGGACCCTTTGGATATAGATTGTAGAGGTCAAGCACAGAGCAGAATAAAAAGGGAAAGTAGATCTGGGGAGGCAAATAAAACCTATCCATCCCAGTCGCCCTTAGGCATTCCAACATTGAATCAACTTAGCTCAATATCAAAAGATGTTTTCCCAGTGGGATCAGAAGCAATCTCATTATCTGCGCTCACTTTGGCAACACATACACTAAGAATTTGAACAAAATACAGAAGTAATCTCATGATCTTTCTTAGCATAGCCCTCCAGGGACCTCAGAGTAATTGATTGGAATTGGACTAGAAGTCAGGATACGTTTCCCATCCTTGCCCTAACCCAAGCCTGGACCTTGTTCCTTATTCTTTGATTAGTTTGATCATTTTGATACCAATAATGCCTTATAACGAACTTTTTGTGATTTGCTAGAAACCGCCTAGATAAAATTTGTGGATTCAAAATATCCAAGGAGACAGTAATGTTGTCATGATCTTGAAATCTTGATTTTAGACTTGATTTTAGAAATCTCCATATCTTACAAACTGGGTGAATGTGGACAGGCCGTGTGCCTTATCAGAGTGATCTGGTTGGGGAGTGTCCTTAAAAACAGGTGACTGCTGACTGACCTGTGAGCTGGACATGGGCACTCAGAGGATCCCCACCCCCACCCCTGTCCTTGGAATGTGCCTTTCCTGCTCCTAGAGGCTGTTCCAAGGACATAGCCTTGAGACTGTGACATGGTATTGAGAATATCCACGTGGATTATGTAACTGAGCACAGTTTAGAGCCTTTTTATAAACTTCTGAGATTTGGCAGGTAGGGGCAGGGATCCATCTGTCTTGCTGCTCCCCATGACAAGCCTTACATTTAAGGTTTTTTTGCTTATTAAAACCTCCATGTACCAGCCTGTACATGGACCAGTGTCCCGCCTCTCCCTGCACTCCCAGTATGGGGGGCTGGTTTCAGATTACACCTGGGAAGCTCTGGGAAGGTTGCAAACCAACAGATGTCCCTGGTGTGAGATAGGAATATAAAGGGACTTCTCAGGATGGCCCATTTTGGGGCAATCTAAAGACACAAAGCAAGAAACAAAAATGTGATTCCATCATAAACAAGAGGGTCATGACTTTTCCATTTACTTTTCAGTAAGGCATTACAGCAGTTCAGAAATCCAGTTCTAGGTCACAAATTAAGGCATTGAACCTGGACTCTGGAACTTCTTAGCTGGGTGACAATGAGCAAATGCCGCAATCTTCCTATACCATAGTTTCCTAATCTACAAAATGGTACTAACTAAAGGACCCACCTTACAGGCTGTTATTTACTGGTTCATAAATAGTGAGAAAACCATGGGTATTATTGTATTGTCCTAGATGCAAAAGATGCCTGCACAGCAATAGCCAAGTCCATAGTTCATGTCATTCTTTAATTAAAGAGCCCCTATTGTGCCTTGCTATTTTTTAAGATGTATTATCTAGCTGGAGACAAAACATCAGTAGTTACATCTACTTCTCCTGAGACCACAGTCATAAACAGAATTAAACTCCTCCGTGATGCTGCTTCTAGTGTTCTTCCTGAATTTTGTTTACCAAAGAAATCTTTGCTTTAGTCTTAGAATGGTTTGTGTTTTTTTTTGAAGATTTTATTAATTTATTTGACAGACAGAGATCACAAGTAGGGAGAGAAGCAGGCAGAGAGAGAGGAGGAAGCAGGCTCCCCCCTGAGCAGAGAGTCCGATGTGGGCTTGACCCCGGGACCCTGGGATTATGACCTGAGCCAAAGGCAGAGGTTTTAACCCACTGAGCTGCCTAGGCGCCCTAGTCTTAGAATTTTTTTTTTTTTCAAGATTTTATTTATTTATTTGACAGAGACACACAGCAAGAGAGGGAACACAAGCAGGGGGAGTGGGAGGAGAAGCAGGGTTCCCGCAGAGCAGGGAGCCGGATGCGGGACTCAATCCTAAAACCTTGGGATTATGACCTGAGCTGAAGGCAGAGTCTTAATGACTGAGCCACCCAGGTGCTCCTAGTCTTAGAACTTTTTTTTTTTTTTAAAGATTTTATTTATTTGACAGAGAGAGATCACAGGTAGGTAGAGAGGCTGGCAGAGAGAGAGGGAAGCAGGTTCCCTGCTGAGCAGAGAGCCCGATGTAGGACTTGATCCCAGGACCCTGAGATCATGACCTGAGCCGAAGGCAGCGACTTAACCCACTGAGCCACCCAGGTGCCGCTAGTCTTAGAATTTTTGATGTGAGCTGACTGAACTCACTGGCTAGGGAATCAGAAAGGTTAGTCCATTTCCTGTTGCGGCTAACTTGCTGGTTGCCCCTCTGTTAACTACTCAGTTTCCCTAGGTCTCTTCGACCTCCTTTGCTAAAAAAGATAGACAGACAGATGGATAGGATTTAACACCAGAAAAAAGACTCAGTTTCCATTTCAAAATTCTGTGGCTTCATCAACCCATTCTCTGAAAGCAAGTTCACTTACTCCTGGAGTTCTTTTACCACTCTTCACCCATGGAAAGTGTTCAACAAGCTCAGGAGAACACACAAATATCAAGCATGTATGATGTGCCCGACACTAGATACACACTTAATAAATTCTGGGTATTTTCTGAAACAACACGTTGTGTCATCAATTCCCCAAACCAAGACATTCACCTGTCTCCGGCGGAGTAGACGTCACTCATGTTGAGTCCCACCTTTGTTACACCGTGCAGTGGCCCTAAGAGCTCCCAAATTCCATATGGAGGCACATTGCTGTGCTTTGATTCATACTTAATTTCCTACAATGGGAAGGGAGGATTCGTTGAATGAAGGGGCTGCCGTAGAAAAGCAACACATATGTCTTCTTGGCTAATGTCTGCTCTTTTTCCAGTTATTAGAGTTAATGCCGTCACAGGAAGGGAACAGAGTTGTTTTTCCCTGTTAGAACAACAGGGGGAATGTGCTGCAGATAAGAGACGCTGGGGTGTTTTGGCTTTTGGAAATGGAAATAGAATAGCTGTATACATGACAGCTTGATCTGAGAAGCCTGACAGCCTTCCCCCTTCCCTCATCTTTTAATTCTGATTACTGCCAGCCGGAGATCTAGCTATCAGTTCTCAATGCTCTTTGCAAGAAAGGTTTCATTGTGAAGGAGGGGGGGGGGGGGCTGGCCTTATTTTACCAGTAGAAGGCTATTATCTTGCAACAGCTGTTTATAGTTAGCTGCAGCCCATACTTAAAGCCTGAGCGCTGGAGCCTTATTTAGTGCCTGTGGATTTGCGGTGAACAGAGTGGGGCTTAACTCTTTCTTCCCCCTGTGGTTGATGACTTCACTGGGGATTCGAGTCGGAGAAAGTCTGTGAACAAAGAGGGTGGGCATAGATGGAGGGTTGCCCAGGCGAGTGGAGGAAACACTTCTCCCTAGCAATGCCAAGCAGTGAGGTGTTAGGAGAATTTAGGGATGTGTTGAATACTTTGTAAGCATTATTTCAGTGAATTTTGACTATCGGTGCTCTTGATGTTGATAGGGTTGTGCCCATTTCACAGGCGAGGAAATGGAGGCTCAAGCAATGAAGGCTAGGATTCAAATCCACACAAATCTTGGTATAGAGGCAGCGGGCTTCACTCCCACGGTCTGTTGTATTATGCTTTCCAATATTCCAGAGACATTAACTGAAGATAGTCTGTGTGCTCTGCCCTGTGCTGCCCTACCTATGGGGATAGAAAGTTCCCACTCCAGAGGACTCTCAGGCGGGCCAGGAAGGCGAGCAAATACAGGTGATACACTGTCAATATAGAAAAGCAGTAACCACTTAAGAAACTTCTCACACTATCTAGGCTAGAGAGAGTAGATAAGGGCCCAGAGGGACTTAGGGAAGGGGCAGCGTTTACTCAAACAAACAAACAAACAAACAAAAAATAAAAGCAAAAACAAACTAAAGAAGTAGACACCGCACCAAAAAAGTAGGAAATAGTGCAGAGAGAGAGAGAGAGAGGCTGATTTAATCAGCGGGCCGAGGGGGCCAGGGGATACAAGAACCCCAGGAGCATCTTGGCTGCCCCTCCAGGAACCTAGACTTGATTCTTCAGGAAATGAGCAACAAGGTAGTCAGATGGGCATTTTAGAAAGATGTCTGTGGCTGCGGTGGGAAGATGTTTTTGGAGGGCGCAAAGCAGAGGAGAAGAGTTAGGACACACTGATGATCCAGGAAGACGAGAATGGCCAGGATAGTGGGAACGAGCAGCGGGAACTGGTTTAGGAGCTACTCCGCAGGTAAGAACAAATAAAATGGTGCTGAGCTTCCTTGCCTGGCTAAAGACTAAAAAGAGGTTAAATTTTCCAGCAGGAAGTTGGAAGGAACATTGCTCAAACCACTAACTCAACCCCAAATGACATACATTCCTGAGGGTTACAATGCTAATCAGTGGCATTTGGCGGTGGTGGGTGAGACTATGCCAACACACACACACACACACACACACACACACACACTCTCTCTCTCTCTCTCTCTCTTTCATTTTCTCAGCACGTCTGGAATTTTTGTTCTCCTTTGTTTGACTCCAGCATCTTTCCCAATGACAAAGAAAACCAAAGATCTTGTCATCCATTGTTAAGCACAAAGAGAGGCAAAGTCGGAGGTTGTGGGGGAAAAGTTGGCCGACTCCGAATTTTATTCTCTGCCGAGGTTCCCAACAATTCACAGTGGGAGAGAGAGTGGCTTGCCAGAGGGCTCCATGTGACTGGGCTAAACTAGAAGAATATGTCAAGTTCAAGATGAAAAGACAGCCCTCGCAGTTGAAAACGGAGCTGGGAGCTAATGGAGCTGGGGAAGGGGGCCTTTACAAAGAAAAGTGCTTATTTGCAAACTTGTTTCTCTGCAGCAAATGCTCCCAGGACCTCTGGCAAAAGGAATTCCTGGACACAGGCCTTCCCATTGAGCCGTTAGTGATCTGCGGTTAATTACCTCTCGCCAGGCTCCCTTCTGTGGCCCATCCGTGGGGCAGCTGCAGAGGTCGGGGGTGGAGGTTTTGCCCTTTTAATTCCAACATCCAACAACGTTTAAGTCTTACAACTGCAGAGCTAGAAGAAACCTTACTTCTCCTTCTGCTCTAAGTTCCTAATTGTTCCCATGGCAGGAGGCCTGGGTCAGACAAAGCAGGGAGAAAGGCAAGGCTTCCTTGGGAGGCCCTGGCGTCTGTGGGTGGTCCACAAGCAGGGAGTGGCCGTCCTGCTGTGAGGATATTCTAGGAGATCCTGTCACTCCGCAAGGATTATCTGCCCTCAGTAAAGGAAGTGGAGTGTAAACTATCATTTAGGACCAGATTCCACAGGCCCAAAGAGCTAAGGCCCTTTCCAGCAGTGCTGTTCTAGGCTCCCAATATTGTACATCAAAGT
Source organism: Mustela nigripes (assembly GCF_022355385.1). Classification (NCBI taxonomy): domain Eukaryota; kingdom Metazoa; phylum Chordata; class Mammalia; order Carnivora; family Mustelidae; genus Mustela; species Mustela nigripes. The sequence goes on from NC_081573.1 coordinate 40,162,582, forward strand.
GAAACAAACCTTTCCTAAAACGAAAGTGCATGAGTCAGATTAGTCAGTGCTCTCCAAGGATAGGTAGATAGAGATTTATTCTGAGGAATTACCTGATGTGATTGTAGATGCTGGGAAATCTGAAATTTACAGGGCAGGCTAGCAGGCTAGAGACTGCGGTCAGAGTTGATGTTGCGGTCTTGAGAGTTGCTTCATCACTGGGAAACCTCTCTTTGCTCTTCAGGTCTTCCACTGATTGGATGAGGCCCGCTTACGTTATGGAGGGTAATTTGCTTTATGTGAAATCCACTAATTTAAATGTTAATTACATCTTTTAAAACATACCTCTGTTTGACAAAACAACGGAGCACCACAGTCTAGCTAAGTTGACACATAAAATTAACCATCACAGAAGGTACTGAATGTGTCAGCAGTCTGTATTGGGAGGTCTTGGGAATAAAGTCCTGTCCAGGGATTTTTATTCTTCCTCCCCGGACTAGGGTTGAACACGTGCCACTTTAGATCTACCTGCATTCCCGACCCATCTCATCATCCCTAATGCTAACATTCTACCCCTTCCAAGAGTAAACATAAATCATAAGACAAGTGAAACCCGGGACTCTGCTTCTGGATCACAGATTTCATAACGGGCGTGAACCCTTGGCAGGGGATTGTTGAGGACTCTAGAAACCATAGGGTTGTGTGAGCACTTTTACGTCCATGATTTGTTCATTCCGTAACTGAAAGCCTGTATCTCCCACTCCCCTTCACCCATTGACCCAGCCACCTCTCCTTTCTCCCATAGCAACCGTCAGTTTGATCTCTGTATTTATGGGTCTGCTTCTGCTTTTTGTTTTTTCATTTGTTTTTTTAGATTCCACATATAAGGGAAATCATGTGGTATTTGTCTTTCTCTTTCCAACTTATTTCATGTAGCCTAATACCCACTAGGCCCATCTATGTTGTTGCAAGTGGCAAGATCCCATCCTTTTTATGGCTTAGTAATATTCCATTGCATATTTATACCATTTTCTTTTCTTTTCTTTCTTTTTTTTTGAGAGAGAGACAAAGGGAATGCAAAGCTGGGTGTGGAGCCCAACATGCGGCTCAGTCTTAGAACCCTGAAATCATGACCTGAGCTGAAACCCATAAGCAGATGCTTGACTGAGCCACCCCTATTCCACAACTTCTTTATTTATTCATGTATCAGTAGACACTTGGGTTGCTTCCATGTTTGGAGTATTGTAAATAGTTCTGCACTGAATATAAGGGTGCATATATCTTTTTGAATTTGTGTTTTTGTTTTCTTGAGATGAATACCCAGTACTGGAATTACTGAGTCATATGGTATTCTATTTTTAATTTTTTGAGGAACTGACTTTTTATTACACAGTGGCTGCACCAGTTTGCATTCCCACCCTCAGTGCATGAGGGTTCCTTTTTCTGCACATCTTCATTAACACCTGTTATATCTTGTCATTTTGATTTTAGCTATTCTGACAGGTGTAACTTGGTACCTCATTGTGGTTTGGTTTTGTGTTTCCCAGATGATTAGTAATGTTGAGCGTATTTTCATGTGTGTGTTTCATATCAGCATGTCTTTTTTGGAAAAAAAATGTCTATTTGGGTTCTCTGCCCATTTTTAAGTTGGATTGTTGGGTTTTGGGGTATTGAGTTATATAAGTTATATAAGTATATATTTTGGCTATTAACCCTTTATTGAATCTAACATTTGACTTTCTTCTCCCGTCCATTTTATTAATGATTTTAACAAAACCTTTGTTAGTTTTTTTGTTTTTTGTTAATGGTTTCTTTCACTGTCCAAAAACTTTTTATTTTGGTGCAGTCCCAATAATTTATTTTTGGTTTTGTTTCCCTTGCCTGAGGAGACCTATCTAGAAAAATGTTGCTAAGGTCAATGTCAAAGAAATTACTGCCTTTGTTTTTCTAGGTGTTTTATGATTTCATGTGTCACATTTAGGTCTTTTACCCATTTTGAGTTAATTTTTGTGTATCATATAAGAAAGCAGTCCAGTTTTATTCCTTTGCATGTTGCTGTCCAGTTTTCCCGGCACCATTTATTGAAGAGACTGTCTTTTCCTCATCGTATATTCTTGCCTCCTTTGTCATAGTTAATTGACCGTATAAGTATGGTTTTATTTCTGGGCCATCTCTTTTCTTCTGTTGATCTATGTGTCTGTTCTCATGCCAGTACTATACTGTTTTGATTACTACAGCTTTGTAGTATGTCTTGAAGTTTGGAATTGATACCTCTAGATTTGTTGTTGTTTCTCAAGATTGTTTTTGATATTCAGGGTTTTTTATGATTCCATACAAATTTTAATATTTTGTTCTAGTTCTTTGAGTAATGCTGTGGTATTTTCATCAGGAACCCACTGAATATGTAGAGTGCTTTGGGTTGTATGGACATTTTAATAATATTCTTCTAATCCACGAACATAGACTACTTGTGTCATCTTTGATCTCTTTCATCAGTGTTTTATAGTTTTCAGAGTACAGGTCCTTTACCTCCTAGGTTAAGTTTATTCCTAGATATTTTATTCTTTTGGTGCAGTTGTAAGCGGGACTATTTACCTAATTTCTCTTTATGCTAATTTGTTGTTAGTGTATAAAAATGCAACAGATTCCTATGTATTAATTTTTATCCTGAAACTCTACTGAATTCATTTATTCTAATAGTTTTTGGTTAAGTTATTAGAGTTTTCTATGTATAGTATCATGTTAACTGCAAATGGTGATAGTTTAGCTTCTTCTTTCCAATCTGGATGCTTTTTATTTCTTTTCTTGTCTGATTGCTGTGGCTACAACTTACAGTACTATGTTGAATAAAGGTGGTGAGAGTGGACAACCTTGTCTTATTCCTGATCTTAGAGGAAAGTTCTCAGTTTTTTTACCATCATATGTTATCTGTGGGTTTCTTATATATGACCTGTATCATGTTGAGGTGTTTAAACCCACTTTGTGAAGAGTTTTTATCATGTATGTGTATTGAATTTTGTCATATGCTTTTTCTGCATCTATTTGAGATGCTCATATGCTTTTTATTCTTACTTTTTTGATGTGGTGTATCATGTCAATTGACAGGTGAATATTGAACCATCCTTGTATTGCAGAGTAAGTCCCACTTGATTGTGGTGAATGATCCTTTTAATGTATTGTCAAATTTGGTTTGCTTATATTTGCTGAAGCATTTTGCATCTGTGTTCAGCAGGGATAGTGGCCTGTGGTTTTCTCTTTTTGTGTCTGTCTAGTTTTGCTGTCAGGGTAATGCTGGTCTTCTAGAATGTATTTGGAAACTGTCCTTCTTTCTCTATTTTTTTGGAATAGTTTAAAGGAATAAATATTAACTCTTTTTTAAATTTTTGGTAGAATTCACTTGTGAAGCCAACTGGTCCTAGACTTTTGTTTGTTGGGAGTCTTTTTTTAAAAAATATTTTTAAAAATTTATTTATTTGACAGACAGAGATCACAAGTAGGTAGAGAGGCAGGCAGAGAGAGAGGGGGAAGCAGGGTCCCTGCTGAGCAGAGAGCCCAATGCGGGGCTTGATCCTAGGACCCTGAGATCATGACCTGAGCTGAAGGCAGAGGCTCTAACCCACTGAGGCACCTAGGTGTCCTGGGAGTCTTTTTATTTTTTATTTTCTTAATGAATGCTTCATATTTTTGTTATTAATGCTCTTTATGTTCTTTATTTTTTAAGACCAAGACATAACACAAGGGGAGAAAAGACCTGGGAAGAAACAAATTTAAAACAAAAATCAAAATGTTAGAACTAAAATGTTACTCTCTTATTCTAAAAAAAAGTGTACTTTTTTTTTCCATACTGCTTTTGGCCTGAGGGTCAGCTGATATAAGAGGAGGGACAGCCTTCCCCTTGGATCGGGAAAGGTTCCTACTGGGGTTTTTTCAGACGTTTAGTCAGCATATTCTGAGAATCCCAACTTTTTTCTCTTTTCCTAAGAAAGAGTCATATTTGTAAATACAGGTGGCAAGTCATGGCATATGTCCTTGACTTAGATAAAGTGTATGTCCTAAGAAATGCCTCTAAAAAAATCACATTCATAAATGCCTCAGTAACACACAATTTACCCCCATAAAATTCAGTAAAACATGATAAAATTCAGAGTAACCCAACTCAATCTTTAATAAGAATCATTCATTATTACATGATGAGAAGAAAAAACAAAACCACTTGAGTTTTGGATGCCTATAGTGAGGTTTGGGGAGATTTGCAGGTTGAAAGGTTCATGTGATTCTGCCAATTTTCCAGTAAATATTTATGTACAGGCTTCAGAGAAATGGCATACTATAGACCCAGGAGACCTCACAAGTATGATCAAAATCTAACATCCGGGGCGCCTGGGTGGCTCAGTGGGTTAAAGCCTCTGCCTTCGGCTCAGGTCATGGTCCCAGAGTCCTGGGATCAAGCCCCGCATCGAGCTCTCTGCTCAGCAGAGAGCCTGCTTTCCCCTCTCTCTCTGCCTGTCTCTCTTTCTATTTGTGATTTCTGTCTGTCAAATAAATAAATCAAAATTAAAAAAAAATCTAACATCCTTTAGTGAATGCCAAAGCATAAGACCTTTCAGATGCCTTCTGATAGTCATGCCTACTGGCCAAGGCTGCCCTCAAATCTGTGTTTCTCCCTTTGTAGCATGCCTTGTCACTGTGGTGAATAAATTGCTCGTTCATTTATTTGTTTGATGGTCTTTCTCCTCTGTTGTATAGCAGATTTTGTAAGGACAAGATCTGAGCCTAGTGTAATGATTGACATAACACTAGGTAAACTATAGCTCGATGAACACTCATCAAATGAATGAATGTATTGACCAACCAACCAGTAGCCAAAGTACTATTTTCCTCAAGTGTGATTCACATGGCCATGTCTACTTCCAGTTACCATAGATACAAATAGAACCTTAGTTTCCCTCTCTTTTTTCTTTCTGCTTTTAGAGTATGGACATTGCTAACTTGTTCCACACTTTCAGGAATATTTAGAGGCTACCACATATTTGAGGCTGCCACCATTATCTCCCACATGAGATTAATTTTTAGAAAACCATCATCATATTAGAGTTTATCAATTACTCCTCTTTTTTCATCCTTTCCTATACGTTCCTGCAAAGCTTGAAGAAAATCTGGTGTGTTTGTGTTTCTTCCACATTTGGTTTAGTTTTTTTTTTTTTTTTTTTTTAAAGATTTATTTATTTGACAGAGAGAAATCACAAGTAGACAGAGAGGCAGCCAGAGAGAGAGAGAGAGGGAAGCAGGCTCCCTGCTGAGCAGAGAGCCCGATGCGGGACTCGATCCCAGGATCCTGAGATCATGACCTGAGCCGAAGGCAGCGGCCCAATCCACTGAGCCACCCAGGCGCCCTGGTTTAGTTTTTCAAAACCAAGGTGTCTGGGAGCATATTTAAGGGGAAGACTTCAGTCAAAGTGCTCTATAATTTTATCTCCCTCTGTTAATTTGTTGTTCTCATTCCTAATGACTTTCCACCATGCCCTGAGTCCGTCCCCCAGGCCACCACTGTGTAGAGATACATATAGATAAGTGGTAAGTAGGTATCAGGTCCTGAAGAAAGTGATGATAATCCATCAGAACAAGACGGATGTGGTCTCAACCCTCATGAATTTACACTTGTTAAAAGGTAGACCAAGGCATATTAGCAATTTTAAGAGTTTTTTTTCTTTTCTTTTTTTTTTTTTTTAAGATTTTATTTATTTATTTGAGAGAGAGACAGGGAGAGAGAACATGAGCGAGGAGAAGGTCAGAGGGAGAAGCAGACTTCCCATGGAGCTGGGAGCCTGATGTGGGACTCGATCCCGGGACTCCAGGATCATGACCTGAGCCGAAGGCAGTCATCCAACCAACTGAGCCACCCAGGCGCCCCTAAGAGTTTCTTTGACCAAAAACCAGTTCAAGTTAGGCAGCATCAAACTGGAAATGGTTAGGAGCATACTGCTGACAGAAGTCCCAGAAAAGACTTGTACAGAGGAAGTGCAGAAGCAAAGAAAGGAAATTATAGCATTGGCTGCAGTGTAAAGCCTCGTTGGCTATTTGTGATGGGTTGTCCTTAGCTTTTCAGTTTTGTAACTTTGAGGCATTTACAGGCTAGATTTTGATTTGCTCAGTTAGTCCTTCGTGGATTAGGGACTCAGCAGTCTCATGGCCTCCTTGTTTAATTAATTTAACACACTGGATTGGGGAAGGCAGACATTAAGCAAGTATGTTGAGTATAATGCAAGTGAACAAAGAGGATTTTAGAAGTGTGATAAGAGCATAAATGTAAGAATTTCACTGAGTCTCCTGTGTCAGAACAGGCCAACTTGAGAATAGAACAGTTAATCAGGAAATTGGAAGAAATGGGTAGAAGTTAGGCAGTGACCAGAGCTGGGCTGGGAACATTGTTACAGGCAGAAGGAAGAGTGGTTAAGGAGACTCAATGTTGAAAAAGAACATGCTGTATTCAAGAAAATGAAAAAAGCCAGAACACTGGCAGTGGAGGAAGAGTTCTCCCAACATAACATGCATAAAAATGTTGTGTCCTTCTGTCTTTTTGTATGCTGTTCCCTTTCTCAATCAAGTGCATCATTGGTTCAATATGAATGTTCTAAAAGTTTGCCCAGTGTCTCCCCTGATGGAATTACTTCTTCTTTGTCAACTCTTCATTCAGACTCTTCCATGGTGCTTATCCATTTGCAGTTCTGCTGTGTCACTAATTCCTTCTCGACATGGTGGTGACCTCCATCTACCTTATTCTCTGGACTTAGGTAGTGGCCAGCGCAGAAAGAAAATCAGTGCCTTTCCCAAAATGATGTAAATTATTTGATTCAGCAACATTCAGCAGGCAGCATACTGCCAGCAAGCATCATGTTTGCAGTCCCACCTAATACTGGAACTCTTTCTTTAGCATTTCTAATGGACAACAGGCTTTCTAGCTAATTATTCCCTTAAGAAAGCCCATAGAGAGCAATGAATGTAAGCTTCTGAGTTTGGAAATATCTCTAAAAGAACAGATTGGGAGAAAGGTTTAACTCGGGTAAGAAGATTAATAGTCTGAGCTTACAAATCATTAAGAAGATGTGAAGGAGGAATGAATTTTGAATAAACAAAGCCATATCTAATGAAACATTTTTTCGATACCAAAGTCAAGTTAGGAGCAAAGGGACTGACATGGGACTTATGAACATCATAGAGTCATGGATCTTGTGAACAGGAAAAGCTGTCACAGTCAGACACGGCCATGAGAATTAGGTCAGCATGGAAGATCTGAGACTATTCTAAGTGTTGCTGGGTGGTAGACTCAGGTTCCTCAGACCCAGCTGGCCCCTCTTCAGCTGTCTTGGTCTCTGGGCCCCTGTGCTCTTTTCTCAATAGGCAGCTCAGCCCTACGATCCCTTCTGCACTTGTTTTTCTTTGGGCTTGTAGGCCTTAGTGTGTGCCAGGTGCACAAAGGTGTATGTGGCCTCACAGTGATAACAGGAAAAGCAGCAACAACAGCAACAGTGATGCAATCTACAAAGAAAAAATAATAAAACAATTTCTTCACCTCCGTGAGCTGCCCTTTCTCCCTTTCTAACATGTAGCTCATAACATGCATCCTAAATTTAGAGGCTGTCATCAATGGGTTTAAACTGTAGTGAGTACATGTAAAGGGTCACGGGAAGTAAAAGGGAGCCTCATGTCGTGAGAGGAAAGCATCAGTTGTTACACAGATCACCGTGGCAGACTTACCTTCATTTATCCAATCATTTGTACATTCATTAGCGAATGTTTATTCCATGACTGAGAAAAGCTATTGTTAATAATATACCGTATTTGCTACTTACCACTAAACATGGTATCTAGAATCACCATGATGAGAAACTTTGATTGTAAGTCGAAACACATAGCCGTTTGATTTAGAGCTTGTGCTTGAAATCACAGTGTATTTGCTATTTCATATGACCTTGCATGAAGGAATTTTCTTTTTCCATTTGGCTATCCTGGGGCATCTTGTATCTCAGTGTTTACAGCTCAGAAATGCAGTGGTCTTTTTTTTTTTCCCCTCCCTATGGTGCCCCCACCACCCCAGAGCCCACCTGGTGGGAATTTTAGCTTTGACAAATAGTTTATATTTTGTCCTAGACCATCCCAAACATACCTTCTAAATTGCTGGTATTACATCCACAAATACTTGTGAAATGTGGTAACAAACAAACAGAAATGGGATTTTATTTATAGGGACACGGTCCTGGACCTCGAGCCTGTCATCCTAAACAAGGGAGGCCTAACACCTGTTCTCCTGCAGCTTGAAGTCTCTGAGGAAAAACAAATGTTCTACAAGAAACCACAGTAGTGGTTTGAACACCGATGAGTGTTGGAGTAAGGGAAGAACACAAGGATATGCTCTTTTCTCAATAGGCAGGGACCTAACACAGTGGTGGGGTCAGTGACATTTAATAAATATTTATGAGTGTGTAATCCTGAGTAGTTTGAAGGCAGAGCTGGGTTAGATGAGATTAGGAGAGAGAGCTATCCTCCAGCTCACACAGCCGGATGGCATTTGCAGTGTGGCAGAAAAGGTTGAGCGGTGAATACCAGATGCTAGAGTTCAAATCCTACCTCTGTAACTTCCTGTGTGACTCTGGGAAGGTTACTTCACCTTGCTGTGCCTCAGTTTCCTCATTTGCAAAACGTAAAAATACAGTGCTAGATCTTGGGGCATTATTTTGATACTAAAATTGATATATAAAAACCTCTTAGAAGACTGCACAGCTCATAGTGAGAGCTACCTAAATGTTAGCAATTATGATTATCATCATGATTATCCTACTGCTACCAACTTAGCAATTTCAAAAGAGGCACACAAGCTCCCAGAAGCTCGAGGTCCTCAGCCACAAAATGGGAATACTAAAACCTTCATTGCAGGGGCATTATTAACTGAAATGTTAAATGCAAAGCATGTGTATCCTCTAGGCATCCTGTAGATATTTAACAGATGCTACCTGGTTTTCATAGCAATAGCCCAAATTTGACCTTGGCCTTGACCTTGGCCCTGGCTTCTCTTGAAAGGCTGTGTTCATGTGTATATCCTATTAGGTCTTCCTCCTCCAGGTCTGCCTAAGGCAGCAAAAGGTCATGTAGAGGACAGGTCACCCAGACATAAAGATGGACCACCCTTGAAGTCTTCATTGCCTGGCTAGGGCCACGTTAGTGAGCCCAACACTACCTGAAGACTACATGCTTATTTTGTAAGTTGCTTAATGATGGTGTTCAGACATCCCCAACTCTGGACAATTTTCCATGGCTTGCTCTGAGTGCCCACTCAGTGGGGGAAAGGTCAGCAACAAAGAGGAGGTGGACACAACGAGGAAACTCTTGTGCCAACACCTGTCAAAGAGAGATGCAATGACCTTTCAATGGCTCCCCTTGGGCTCTCCTTGATGCAAATCTGGGAGGCAGAAGACGGGGCTGCTCTCCGTAAAAAGAATCCATCACCCAGCCTTTTCCCCAGGTCCCATTAAAATGCTGACACCATTAATCTGCACTACTTTACTTCTCATTATGCAGAAATGTGCTCTTGATCAAAAGTCCCCTTGTGTAGCAGCCTGATTCATCACCAATAGCTATGGGCCACACACCAGAAATTCATAATCGGTTGACATTATCCACCCAAATCATTCCCAGGGTTTGAAAGCTCAAAACCATGCCTGCCATTGGGAAGGGGCTGCCACACGGGATGCAGTGGGCAAACATCCGCAGAGAGTGCTGGCGGGAAATACAGCCCAGCACGTTTGGAACAGGGTTTAATGAAGGAATGCACTATCTTCCCTCTCCATGTTTCGTTCATCTGTTTTCCAAGAACCCACCCTCGTTGACCCCATGTGAGAACTAAACAGGTTATGCAGTTTGGAGACAAAAAGGACCTAGGATAGGGAGATGGAGACTCAGGGACACAAAGCCTGACATTTTTACTATCAGCTTGCACACTTCTGAGTGTGATACCCTTTCTCCAACACCCAAACCTGACAGTTGCCCCTCAGTGGTATGTGAGCTTGGTCTGGTCATTTCCATTCTATTTTCACTTCTTATTCCATCTCTCACTGCCTCATGTAAGAGTGACTTGGATTAAGTAACAGACTGTGAGTTACAAATGTGTTAAGACTCTCAGTATGTTCTTTTGGTGACAACCTCTCAACTGACTCGTGCAGTTTTTGCAAGAGATGGAGTCCTAATCAAGCTTGTGAAGAGAACTAATAGCTACGTAATTCCCTAAGAGATGATCAGGTACCGGGGACTGTGGCATGTGCTTTGTAAGCATCACAGCAATTATTTTGACAAACTGCCACAACTTTGGAGGATTGTTATGGGAATTCAACAATTAATACAAAATGCTTAAAACACAGTGCGTACTCAATAAATGATATTCATTAGCATTAGGGATCCCTGCTAAACATTCTATAAACAAGGCTGCTTTATTTTTTTTGTTGTTTGAATATTTCCAGACAAGAAGATGGCTTCTGAGCACTCTGTCTCAGTTCCAGAACCTTCTGGCCATGGGATCGATCTGCTGTAACTCGGACTTGAACCTTTCTCCTTTCAGGTCCCATCCACTGCTTCTCCTACCTACACAGAACAAGCCCAGTTCTTTCCTTTAGGAAAATCTCACTGGGATCATTTAAAAAGAGTAATCCTAGTCTTCTTTTTCTTTTTTCTGTATTTATTTTATTTTATTTTATTTTTTCAGTGTTCCAAGATTCATTGTTTATGCACCACACCCAGTGCTCCATGCAATACGTGCCCTCCTTCATGCCCACCACCAAGCTCACCCACCCCTTCCACCTCCCTCCCCTCCCAAACCCTCAGTTTTTTTTCTCAGTGTTTACAGTCTCTCATGGTTTGTCTACCCCTCCAATTACCCCCAATTCACTTTTCTTGTCCTTCTTCTAATGTCCTCTGTGTTATTCCTTATGCTCCACAAGTAAATGAAGCCATATGGTAATTTCCTCTTTCTGCTTGACTTCTTTCACTCAGCATAATCTCCTCCAGTCCTGTCTGTGCTGATACAAAAGCTAGGTATTCATCCTTTCTGATGGAGACATAATATTCCATTATATATGGACCACATCTTCTTTATCCATTCGTCCGTTGAAGGGCATCTTGGCTCTTTGCACAGTTTGGCAATTATGGCCATTGCTGTTATGAACACTGGGGTACAGATGGCTCTTCTTTTCACTCCATCTGTATCTTTGGGGTAAATACCCAGTAGTGCAATTGCATGGTCATAGGGAAGCTCTGTTTTTAATTTCTTAAGGAAACTTCATACTGTTTTCCAAAGTGGCTGTACCAACTTGCATTCCCATCACCAGTATAAGAGGGATCCTCTTTCTCTGTATCCTCTCCAACACATGTTGTTTACTGTCTTGCTAATTTTGGCCATTCTAACTGGTGTAAGGTGGCATCTCAATGTGGTTTTGATTTGAATCTCCCTGATGGCTAATGATGATGAACACTTTTTTATATGTCCATTAGCCATTTGTATGTCTTCTTTGGAGAAGTAGTTGTTCATGTCTTCTGGCCATTTTTTGATGTGATTATCTGTCTTTTGAGTGTTAAGTTTGAGGAGTTCTTTATAGATCTTAGGTATCAGCCTGTTGTAGTGTCATTTGCAAATATCTTCTCCCATTCCGTGGGTGGCCTCTTTGTTTTGTTGACTATTTCCTTTGCTGTGCAGAAGCTTTTGATCTTGAGGAAGTCCCAAAAGTTCATTTTCACTTTTGTTTCCTTTGCCTTTGGAGACATGTCTTGAAAGAAGTTGCTGTGGCCGATGTCAAAGAGGTTATTGACTATGTTCTCCTCTAGGATTTTGATAGATTCCTGCCTCACGTTGAGGTCTTATATCCATTTCGAGTTTATCTTTATGTATGGTGTAAGAGAATGGTTAAGTTTCATTCTTCTATACATAGCTGTCCAATTTTCCTAGCACCATTTATCGAAAAGGCTGTCTTCTCTTGTATTATCTAGTCTTAACTGGCTTTCTACTGGCTCTATTATGATATGAGCTTCACTTCCTAACTTAACTATTTCAAATCAAGCACCTCCTCATCCCTGCGCTTCATGTCGAGGAACAATGGCGAACAACCTAAAAATTTCTTTGTCTAATATAGTGAGAAAGGAAATAGGCAAGAACCAGACACCCAGGTACTCTTCAAGGACTAAACAGATGCTGTCATTTAATCACATTTGCTTTAATTTTCTTTTAAGGAATAAATAATATTATGGCTAGAACCTTACCACACTTTCCTTCACCTGTGGCTAGCTCCCCAGTGATGACCAAGTTGGAAGTTGATTTGTGACATTTTCACACATGTTTTTCTATGTAGAGACATGTGGATATTTTGACACATATGCACTGGTATGAAAATATTAAGTGTAAATAAATGCTTCCATGCTATATATATCATTTTATACCTATTTACACTCCATGTTAAAGTTTTTTATTTTAATTCTTTTTGTTGTTGTGTAGCAATCCACTGTGTGAGTTAACCAGTTTATTCAATCCATGATAAAGAACAATTATCTATAGGTTAATGAGGTGGATTCTAATTTAAAAAAATATTATAGTTATATAAGTATATATGTCTGTATATACACACATATACATATACATAGAGGTGCACACATATATACATATACAAATACACCCTCTCCTCCAGTATATATGAATCTATATGTGTGTGTATATATGCACATGGATACACACATACATTCTGTGTGTGTGTGTGTGTGTGTGAATTTCATATAAATTTACAAGTGGAATAGAATAGGCTGTCACATCTAACAACATTATTGGATATTGAAAAATTCTTCCCCCAAACCACTATGCCAATTTATAAGCATCATTAATATATGGAATCATATACTCGTTCTCAAAAAAAAAATTAGATTATATAGGTCACATTTCCTAATCACAACCCAATAAAATTAGAAACAATTACCAAGAAAAAAAAAGCAAAAGGAAAATTACTTGAAAATTTAAAAGAGGACTAGATAATTGAATTTTGAACCTAGGAAGCAAGGAACAAGGTAAAGTGTCACATACCAAAACTTACAGAAGTTAACGCAAAACTGTACACAGGGGAGAATGTAAAGCCACAGATTAAACTCATAAATTTTAAAAGCATTCATTTCAGAACCAAAGAATAAGGACAAATTAAGAAATGTGATATTCAATAAGCAAGAAAAGAAAGAAACAAAAGGAAGGAGGAATTAATAAAATCTATGGTTAATAAAATTTTAGAAGTAGCAATGTCAATGAAAGCCAAAATCTGTTTCCTAAAAAGACCAATAAAATAGATCAGGAGTTTTGTTAAGGAGGGATAAAGTCAGACAGAGACACAGAGAAAGAAATAGGAAATATTCTGAGGGAGAAGACCCAACTACAAACAGGAGATTAAAAGAATGAAAGGAATCATACATACAATATTAGGAAATCAGTTGGAAAACTTCAAGGAAAATACATGATTTCTTAGAAAAATATAAATTACCAAAATTAGCCCAGGAAGGAAAAAAGAGATTACCGTATTACTCTAAATGATATTAGGTAATTAAAATTTATCACTGAAAAAGGCAACAAGACCGATGAGTACAGAGTTGACTTTCGTCCATCATTCATAAAGTTAGCTAACTCAAATGTTATATTAGCTAGCTCCAACCATAGAAAAAAATGGGAAACTACCCAGTTTTACATGCAGCTGGAAAAACAGCAAAATCTGATGAAGGTAATATAAAAAAGTACAGAGTACTTTCACTCCTGAATATATAAGCACAAGTGTTATATAAAATGTCAACAAATTGAACCAGTGATATGCCAAAGACTAACAGCTATGAGAAGCCACAAAGGTGGCAGGGGTTCATTTCAAGTCTTGGGAAAAGAATGGATTATCTCCAAATGGCATTGGCACAACTGGCTATCCATCTGTAAGACAAGAAACATCCAAGACCATATACAAAAATATATACCTTAAATTCTAAAAGTAAAAATAAAATCCTATATAAAAAATAATAAACCAACATAAAATACAGGATCTGGGGACACATTTCAACAAAAAATCTGAGAACCCAGAAACTTTTTTTTAGAAAATATTGGTGGGGGCACCTGGATGGCACAGTTAGCTAAGCATCTGACTCTTGGTTTCGGCTCAGCTGGTGATCTCGGGTCCTGAGACGGGGCCCTGCGTTGGGCCCCATGTTGCTGCAGCATCCGCTTGAGATTCTCTCTCCCTCCCTCTGCCCCTTCTTCTCATTCTCTTCTCTCTTTCTCTCAAACAAATACATCTTTTTAAAAAAAGAAAATATGGTCATATTAGTTCAGGTAGAAATTGAAAGGAAATTGTATAGCACAATATAGTGTATGCAAAGTTAATATGAAAAGAGTACTTCCCAAATGTCTTTGTATTGCATCCAGCACTTGGGTTATATTATAATATTTAAAGTAACCATATATATTGACAAAGAAAAACTCCAAGGGAAAAACGTGTGAGGGTGTGAATAAATAACACATAAGAGAAAAAAATCAGAACGGTTCACAAACATCTAAACATGTCCCAAGTCAGAATCAGAGGCATGCAAATTAAAGTAACAGTCAAGTAATAATTTATACATATGAATGATAATTACTTAAAATTTAAAAACAGCTATTGTTGTCAGGGATACAGGAGAATGGGTACTCATACATTACTCATGGAATTCAGACTCGTTAACTTCTATTATGAACAACCTGACAACATTTGTTAGACCTAGAAATATACCTTGTCTGCAATCCGGCAATACCAATCTTGGGAATTTATTTTGTAGAAATAGAGCTCCAGTGGGGGATTTGTGTAATAATATTTTGAATATTATATTTATGTATTTGGAATCAATGAACATTATTATATTTGAAATAAAAGTGAATAGATGTACCAAATATATATAAACACACACATATTAAAATTATATAATTGTGTCCAGAAAGGCAGTCACATAGTACAAATTTTTTTGCATTACTAGTGCTTTTCTAGTTCAACAGTACCTCATGGATATCTTGTCAAACTAAAAGGTACGCCTCTAACTGTTATTAATTCTGCAGATTATTTTTTGATGTGGGAAGATAATTTAGTCAAACATTCCCACAGACTTGGTTGGCTTAATTGGTGAACTCTACTAAACAAAGAAGAATGCATATTAATTTGTACCAACTCTTCAAAGAAATTGAAGAGGAGTGAACGCTTCCCAACAAATTATTTGAGTCCAGTATTATCCTGATACCAAAATCAGACAAAGACTGTAAGAAAATGATAGGCCAATATCTCTGATGAACATAGATAAAAAAAATTCATCAAAAAAATGTTAGCAGACCAAACCTAGCAACATATAGAAAGAATTACATATCAGGGCACCTGGGTGGCTCAGTTGGTTAAGCATCTGCCTTTGGCTCAGGTCATGATCTCAGGGTCCTGAGATTGAGTTCCGCCTGAGCTCCCTACCCTGCAGGGTGTTTTCTTCTCCCTCTTCGCCTGTTCCTCCCCTACTCCTGCTCTCTCTGTCTCTCTCTCAAAGAAATCAATAAAATATTTAAGAGAAGAACTAATAAGAGTTTAGCAAGGTTATAGGACACAAGACAATATATATTATATTTCTATGCACTAGAAATGAAGTATCTAAAAATGAATTGAAGAAAACAATTCCAATTATAACATCAGAAAGAATAAAATAAGAACAGATTTAACCCTTAAAAAGTGCAAAGCTTATATCCTGAAATTTATAAACATTATGGAAAGAAATAGAAAAAAAAAATCAAATGGAGAGTTAACCCATGACTATGAATTGCAAACACTTATGTTAAGATGGCAGTACTCTCCAAATTGATCTACAGATTCAACACAGTCTCTATCCAAATTTTAGCTGGCTTTTTTTTTTTTTTCTTCCCTGCACAGACTGGTAAGCTGATACCAAAATTTGTTTAGAATGCAAGGAACCCAAAATAACCAAAACAATCTTGAGGTAGGAGGAGCATCAAGTTGGAGGACTCACACTTTCCAATTTTAAAACTTATTGCAAAGGAACAGACACCAAGACAGTGTGGTGTTGGTAGAAAAATTGCCATCTGCAGAATGGCATTGACAATCCATAAATAAACCCTTACGTGCATAATCAAGTGTTTTTTGCACAAGGGTGTCAAGACAAGAAAGTGGGAAAGATGAGTCTTTTTAATAAATAGTGCTGGGAAAACCGGATAGCCATAGGCCAGGAATGTAGTTGGGCCACTCCCTCACACTGTCCACAACTGCAGTGGATCATAGACCTAAACTTAGAAGCTGAAGTATAGAATTCTAGTGGATCACAGACCTAAACTTAGAAGCTTAAGTATAGAATTCTCCGAAGAAAATGCAGGAATAAATTGTTGCGACCCTGGGTTAAGCAGTGGTTTCCTTGATGAGCAACAAAATAACAACTACATAGACTGGACTTCATCAAAATTAAAAACTTCTGTGTATCAAAGGATACTATCAAGAAAGTCGAATGACAGACACAGAATACGAGAAAATATTTGCAAACCATATATTTGGCAAAGTACTTGTATCCAGAATATATAAAGAAATCTGACGATTCAACAATAGAAAGGCAACCCATTTAAAAAGTGGGCGAGGGTCTTAATATATATTGTCTCCAAAGAAGATGCAGAAACAGCCAAGAATCACATGAAAAGATGTGCGGTATCTGGGGAAGTATCTGGGCTGGGGAAATGCAAATCAAAACCACAGTGAAATACCACTTCACACCCAGTAGAATGGTTAGAATAGAAAAGATAATAACAAGTGTTGGCAAAAAGGTGGAGGAATTGAAACTCTTCACTGCCGGTAGAATGAAAAATGATGCAGCCACTTTAGAAAAAGGTTGGGCCCTCTCGTGCACTGTTAAACATACAGCTGTCCTATGACTCATCAAATTCACTCCTAGCTATACGCTTAAAGGAGGTGAATACATATATCCAGACAAAAATTTGTACACTGACCTTCATAACCGCATGTTCACAAAGCCCCAAAGTGCAGACAAATGAAATGTTCAAAAACAAATGGATAAAATGGATCATTTGATAAAAAACGATAATGAGCAGTGTGGTTGTGATACATGCTACAATCTAATATTATGCTCAGAGTAAAGTCCGGGAAAAAAATACATGTATGGTATTATTTATATGAAATGTGCAGAATAGGTGAATGCACGGAAAGAGAAAATAGATAGTTGTCGTAGGTTTGGAGAGAATGGAGAGAGACTGTGATGGGCGTGCATTTTTCTGGGGGGAGGAAGGTGATAAATATCTTCTAAATTTAGACTCTGGTGATGACTACATAGTTTTGTACTAAAAATTATTGATTCATACACTTTATTTTTTTTTAAGATTTTATTTATTTATTTGACAGAGATCACAAGTAGGCAGAGAGGCAAGCAGAGAGAGAAGGGGAAGCAGGCTCCCCACTGAGCAGAGAGCCTGATATGGGGCTCAATCCCAGGACCCTGGGATCATGACCTGAGCCGAAGGCAGAGACTTTAACCCACTGAGCCACCCAGGTACCCTGATTTGAGCACTTTAAATGGGTGATCTATATGTTATGTGGATCATATCTAGATAAAGCATTTTTAGAATTGAAAGAATGGATTGGAAGTCAAAAGATGAATCAGACTGGCCCACATCTGGGGCCTGGTATTATGAAATGTCTCTTATCACTGGTGAGACTCCAGGTTCTTTACCTGTTCCAGTGTATACTTTAAAATGAAATAGAGAATTAGGCCTTTTATTCTTCTGTGGAGATTCATATGACATGAAAATTGCCATTCTACTCCAGAATGTAAGGAAATATCTCATTGTAAATGGTATGCCTATTCCAAATTGATAGCTAGAAGCAGTTGAAAAGCATATTCTAAAATTTTAGAAATAATGAAGTTCACAGAAAAGGCATATTTGTATCAACAATCTTAATGACAAAATGAGAAAATTAATTATAAAGTGACTTGGTGGGGTTGGACCAGTGTTAAAACCATCAATATAAGATACACTATAAAACCATGTATATAATCTTCATGTCTTAGTTTCTTATTCCTGAATAAACTAAGACATGAGCATTATATATCAAACTGTAGACTTTTATTCTAGAATGTGGTTGTTTCAAAGGTGAACTTCATCTCAGTGGCTTCCTTCAGTGATTTTTTTTTTTTCATTAGGATTCATCTGGAAAACAATTATTGACTTGAACTTAACACATATAGACTTTTTTTTTCTAGAAGTATTCTGGGATGTTAACTACTAATTAAGTATGACTAATACTAAAGAAGAAAAAAAGGCATGTATCTGGGCTGATTCACAAGATCTTTCTGGAGTTCAGGATGGTCTACATGTGTCGTCATCTAGAGTCTTCGCAGTCTCCACAAAACTTATTGTCACACTCCTTGCGGCCCTTTAAATGAGCACAACAGGCCACCCACAATGTCATAAAAGGCCACTAGAGTGTCTTGCTTTTGAAGCTTTTCCTCGCCATCCTTTGTGGGTCTTGATCTTCTCTGTCAGCCATAATTATTAAGTTAGAAGCTCCATTCCATTCCGTGTGTCACCTTCTTGAGCTTAACTTTGTGAGGTGAGACTCTAGGCCTCTGGCGTTTCTACTGTTGTATGGAATGAGTTTCCGAACTGCCCATGAGCTTGATCTGTACCCCCAGAACCTCTACCCTTCTCACTGGAGTGGACATAAGAAAAGTGAGGATGGTTAAGCATACAGTGGAAATCGGTTTTGACATAGGTACTTTAGACAGATTACCTTTCAGTGTTCAAGGCCATTTTTCCCCAGTGGGTTTCAATGGGAAATGCTTTCAATGTTATGGGAACTTTCATACAATGAAACCCCGAAAAGGGGCAGAATCTGAGATTCCATCTAGTGCCAGTGTTTCTGTCAGCCTGGCGGAAGAACACGTGCCAGGTTACCTGGTGCGTTTGTGAAGTGCACAGATTCTCTGGGTGGGAGGGTTATGTGGATATGTTCGTATGTCCCAGTTTCCACTGGTGATTGTGATGCGGCAAATGTAACCTACAACTACCTTCTCTCTTGAGCGTGTAGTACAACCTTTCAGCAATTTCCTAAAAAGATTGAATCCCCTCACGGCCAAGATGCACTGCAGCGCCATCATTTCTACAGTGGATGAGGGAAGATTTTCTGATGCTTCTCTTTCCAATCCCGATTTGTTATATTGTTCATAATTCATTATGAACTGGAAAATCTAAAAGGAAAAAAAAAAGCCAGCAAATTATTCAGCGTGTCTGTGGCACCTCTCAACTAAAAAAGATGAGCTCCCAAATCTGGTTTTCACTAGTCATTGTTCAAACATATGTCGAGCACCCCCACCCTGCCCCTCGCAGGGCTCAACAGGCAGAATTATCCCGGAGCTACTGAGCCGTCTTGTTTGTGACTTGAAAGTGAGTTTCCAAACAGAGTCGTTCTGCTTCTATTTCAGATGCGAGATCCACAAGCATGCAGAAATGTCGATAATCTCCCTAGTCTAGAGAAAAAGGCCCTCACAGTGGTTGGGGAAGGGTTTTATTGGCTGCTTGGTAGAAAAGGTTTTTTTTTTTAGGATTTAGCTTCTCCAACACCCAACACAATGCTTTATTAATGGCAAATTGCTTCACACGTAGGGACCAGAGAAATGCGTCAAGGTGCTAATGGTAATGGTGTGTGGATATTAGAACTGGAGGAGACCTTTGATGGGGTTGGTTTGAACATGCGCATCTCTTTTCGCAGTTGAGAAAACATGATCGTCCATCAGAACTCAGCTTGGCTCCTTTCCCCATAGGATGAGGCCCTCCATCTCTTTCTCTGTAGTTTAGAACACTTGATTAAGTGTCTCTTGTGCCATCCTCATGAAGGTCTCTGTGAGTCTCAGACCTTTGACAGATTTCTTAATTACACTGTCGTTAGCCCAAATAGCTGCAACTTTTGCTAATACCGATACCCGCCATCTGCCTGACAGAAAAATAAAAAGCACGCTTATTGAGAGAATAAAACGAACAAGAAGGAGAAGATGATACCCTAAGATGATACCCTGAAAACACTAGGGTAAAGTTTGGTTCGTACTGATATGACAACCACTTTCCCAGCAGAGGAAGTTTAACACATTATATAAATACCCCAACACACATACACAGTGGTAGTAATAATTAGTTCTCTCCCCTTTCATCTCCGTTGTGTCTGCCCACACAGATTTCCTATTTCGAGCTTTGGTGTAACAAATGCATCTTTCAAACTGGAAGCCCACGCCTTGTTTGCACAAACACAGGTCTCTCTATCACCACGCGCGGTCTCTCCGGCTCACAGAACTGAACAATGAGGCATTTTCTTTTCTCCCTGGCCCCGGAGCTCTGACAGAGTTCATTTAATTTCCCTGTAAAATGTAATCTGCCCATAATAGGTCACTCACAACGATATAACCCCCCCCCCCCCGGCCCCCCGCCCCGATCACCCGTCGCCGCGCTAATTGTGGGATAATGGAGTAGACAGCCATGGCGCGCAGACGGAACAGGACTGCACATTTGGTGTTTGTAATGCGATGACAAGGGGTGGAGGAGAAAGTGCCGGCCAGTGCCACTGACACTGCGCCCCTCTTCCCAACTGGCTCCAGAAACAAAAGTTAAGCTCCCCGTACGCAGGTCACCCTTGATATTCTTGATGTCACCTGCAAAATCGACAGGATTTTGAAGTTTCCCTGGGCACGGGGACACTGCGTAACTGCTCTCCCACGCCCGACGGAGCAGCTTCTTGGGAAGAAGCAGAGAGTAGCCCAGTGATTGATTGCTGGGCAGGTGACAAGCACCCGCTGATTCATCTTGCTTTAAAATATTTCTAATATGGGGCTCCTGGGTGGCTCAGTGGATTAAAGCCTCTGCCTTCAGCTCAGGTCATGATCCCAGGGTCCTGAGATCAAGCCCTACGTCGGACTCTCTGCTCAGCAGGGAGCCTGCTTCTCCCTCCCCCTCCTCTGCCTGCTTGTGATCTCTGTCAAATAAATAAATAAAATCTTAAAAAAATATATTTCTAATATGTTGGTCACAAACCTCCGGTTCTTCTTTCTAGGCCCACAAGAGCAGCAGGCCTATTTCTGCATAGAAGGAGCCGGCATCTACCCGCTGCTTGCCGTGTCCTTTTGCTTCTGAGTTGCTGAGTCAGGAGCTGTCGCGGGCTCTGCATGTTGGAAAGGTGGGTCCGAAGAAGACGACCCTCAACACACTCGTTGACCCGATTTCATAACATTCTTTTCTTATTGCAAAGATAATTCACAGTCATTGTAAAATTATTTTAAAAAGGTGAAGATGGCGAAGACAAGGTGCCCCCTCCAGAGAAGCCCCCAGTGTCGTGGGTGAGAGTGAAGCCCACTGCTTTGTGTGTCAGGATGCACGGCAGCGGAAGGGGCTTATGTTTAGTGAGGTTTGGAAACTCACACCTGGAAAGAGCGTGTGTAGGTGTCCCTCTTAGCTGCGGGCGTCACTGTGCGCCCACTGGATGGGGCAGAGGCGGGCTGCTCAGGCAGAGCCTCCCAGCTCTCCTCCTGCCAAAAAGCAGAGGCCTGCTGGGTCAGCGTGCAGCTTGGCCAGCTCCAGGGCGTGGCGCCAGGTCGTCAGGCTCTGGAAGAGGCAAAGAGCTGGCCCATGGCCTGCACTCTTCCTCCTGTTTGGTTTGGGTACATAGAGCTGGAAACGATGCCCACACTCCGGAGACAGACAGAAAGCTGGGGCCAGTTACAACAAGGGAGAGTAAGCCCAGGGGAGAAAGGGAAGTGGGGGGAGTAAGGGGCTGGCACAGAAGGGGGAGAAGGGGGGATGCAGGACTCAGGCTCTGGGACAGGGGAAGAGCACTGGGACAGGGGGATGGAGAGAAAGACAGACAAGGAGAACTGAGAGAGAGAGAGAGAGACGGCAGTAAGAGAGGAAACAGCAGGAGCGCTGGAGCACGTACTGACGTGTGCGTGCGTGTGTGTGTGTGTGTGTGTGTCTGTGAGATAGATGTGCGTGAAGGTGTGGGTGTGTGGTGGGGCAGTCAGAACCAGAAGGGCTGAGATGTGCTTTATCTGGCTTTTACGATGCCCTCCCCCACATCTGCCCCAAAATACATCCAGCACCTCTGTAAGCCTCAGAGAATTTTCTCTTCGTTCTGCCTGTTTTCCTTCAACAGTATCAGTCCTCCATTTCAGTCATTCTGTGGACAGCCTGGTGACTCTGGTTTGTAACTCCACACCCTGGGCTGTAGCAGGGGGTCATTCGGAAGGGGAGTCCCGTGGCCTGAGAGTGGTGTGGGGCAGGGAGCTGGGCCCCACGGGTGGGAGAGGGTTCTGATACAGGGCTGAGACCCTGAGGGCCACGTCACACCGTAGCTCAGTGGTCTGATGGAGTCAGATGGGGGACTGCTCCCCATCTGAGAGGCCGGCTGTGGGTGAGGAGTGAACCATGGCACGGGGACACTGGGTCCAAGGCACAAAGACTAGGACCAAATTCTCGAGACCATTATGGGCTGGGGGACAGGTAAGAAGAAAGCTCTGTCTGTGGCAAGGCCACTCTAGGAACACTGAGTTCTTTCTCTCTTTCTTTCTTTCTCTCTCTCTCTCTCTCTTTTTTAAAGATTTTATTTATTGGAGAGAAAGAGAGAGTGAGCATGAGCAGGGGGAGGGGTAGAAGGAGAAGCAGACTCCCGGCTGAGCAGGGAGCCCGATGGAGGGACTGTGGGATCATGACCTGAGCTGAAGGCAGACACCCCACCAACTGGAGCCACCCAGGTGTCCCAGGATACTTAGTTCTGAGAACGAATCAAAGTGGAGGAGATCCAAGGTAGATGGTGAGGTTTCCCAGCAAATGCAGCTGGGTTTCTCCATCTCAGGTCACAGGAGTGACTTGACGTAAAGCCTCCTAAGGTGGAAGTGGAGAAGCAGCCGGAACCTTCTGCCTGTGAAAGTTGTTTCAAGTCCTGGGCAATGGTGAACCCATGGGTGGGGAGTGAGAAGAAGGTAGATGTGATGCCTGTCCCGTAGGTTCTCTCTCTCTCTCTCCCACCCCCAAGAAAGGAATGGCAACTTTACATGCTGTCTGCTCCAAGCGTGGCCAGCAGCACGGGCATCCCCTGGTGGTTAGGAATGCAGAAGATCATGTGACCGCAGAGACATACTGAATCTGATTCTGTGGTGTGACAAGAGCACTTCCAAGTCTGAGAAGCGGTCCTGCAACTGGCAGGCAGCTGGGGAAGGCTTCTGACAGGTCTACCAGTTTCATGAAATGGGCATTACTTTCTTTGTCTTGTAAGTAAGGAAATGATGTTGGAAAGATTCTGTATGCGTGGCCCAAGATAGCATAGCTGTTAGGTAAAAGCTGCTCTCAAGCTAGGTATAACAACCCAAAATGAAATTAAACTGTGACTACCACTTATTCACGGTTGTTCTGTGCCAAGCCCAGAGTTGAGTTCTTTATTATATACATTAGCTGCTTGGATTCTTACAACAATCATATTATATATATTTTCTCCAGTTCAAAGAGCAAGAAACTGTTGGCTCAGAGAGGTCAATAATTTTTCCTAAAGCCACACAGCTAGCAAGAGGCAGAGCTGGGATTCCGATGCACACTGACTAACCCCTAAGCCTGCCCTTTAGTTTTGCTGCTGCTCTACATTACCCGGTAGTTCACCACCATGCTTTCATTTGGTGTGGATGGAAAATCCCTTCCTCTGGTCTCGGTCGCCATTCTCTTCCCCTCTCTAGTCGCAGCTGGCCATAGCAGTCAGGCCTGTGGCCTGCAGGCAAGAACCACTGGAGCCACATGTTGAGGGCAGGTGGCAGACAGATCTGGGCACCTGCTGATCAGCAGCACTGAGCACAAGGACTCCAGGCCAGACCAGCACTTGGACCCCAACTGTGGGGTCAGAAATAGCAGTTGGTTTCCTTTCTGCCTGAGCCACTCAGTTAATGTCTTCCCATGGCCTCAGGCTGGACCCCCTGGAGCTGCCAGCCTGGGAAGAGTTCAAGGAAATCCGTTAATGAAAATGTCTTGAGGTTTCCTGGTAGCAGAACATCTGGGGGACACGTTTGCTCCACTGTTTCTCTAATTATAGTAGAGAGACGTTCAACCCCCCTGCTCACTGTTCTTCCCATGTGAACTCCAGGCAGCATTTCCTGTCCTCACAACTGTTGCTTCAATGCAGGCCTCTGAGAAACCAACCCCCCCCACCCCACCGCCCCGCCCCACCATGCTATACTGATCCGCATGGTTCAGGTCAGGCGCGCACGCTGGTGGACCTTCTCACAAGGTTGTTTTCTGAGTTCCAGACTCCCCCAGCCTGTGTGTGAATGCATCTGCCTGTAGGAGGGAGTCCTCCAAAATGCAAACCACATGGGCTTGAAGCGAGAAGGCTGGTTGTATTCTATCCTACAAAAAACCAGCAAAATCCAAAAATACAGTCAAATCCGGTGACTGAAGATCTCCACGGATCGTAATGTCCTCAGGGACATCACCATTCAGAGCGCCCCTGGGCAGGCTGGAGGCTACGGGCCCTGCTCAGGTGCGGCTGCAGAGTGGAATAGGCTCCTAATAAGGCAGGTGTCAGTCGAGAGAAAATATGATTAGTGATGGTTTGTGAAGGAGCACATGCGCCCGGAGAGGCTAGGAAGGAAGGTGACTGCCGAAGGGGTATGCGATCAAACTCTAAAAGTCCTCGTATCCCCAACAGGGCTGATGGGGATTCAGGAACACGAACATGTTGATCCTACTTCTGTGTTGGAGAGCAGGGAACTCACGACAGCAAGCCATCCTGTTACCGAAGCTTTGGATCATCTAACAGGTACAGAAATATTTAAGGAAATGGGGGGCTTGTCGGCGCTCACTGTAAAAGTATGTCGAGGCAGGCTTGGTGATTGTGGGGAAGTTACCCGGGAATGCAAACAGCTTTCAGCTCCACAAACGCTTTTGAGATTAGAGGAGCCCCTTGGTGGCTTTGACTTTAAGTGGAGATTGTTCCCCTGAGAGAAATCAGCCTCAAATTTTCGAGCGTTCTTGGGCATAAGGAAGGAAATTGTTCCAGCAGGAAGGCTTTTATCAAAGAACCCGGTTTGAGTCAGAAGGAGAGAAAGGCACTCGTCGGCAGCATGGGCTGCCGACCCCCTCCGGTCAGACACAGGTCCAAGAAGACGCTGGTGCAAAGTCAAAGGTGACCCCTTCCTGAGGTGAGAGCATCTCAGGATACCAAAGACGGGGGGTAAAAAACAGTGGGATTTCAAATCGAGGCTCTTGGCTTGGAGAACCTGACCCAGTTCGTTCCTTAGCCTGTCTGACCCTAGAAGGATATATATTGCTTTTGGTTTTTAGGTTTTCTAACTGAATTATCCTTTATACACAAAATTCTCAGATTTAAAGTGTGCGGCTCAGTTTTGACAAATGCTTTACCCATGCTTCTCCCATCCTGATTAAAACAAGGAACATTTCTGTCACCCCTAAATGTTTCTTCCCGCTCTGTTCAGCGAACACCCACCCCAGCCCACTTCCCTGTCATGGGCATTCACTGTTCTGAACTCCACCATCAGAGGTAAGTTTTGTTGGTTCTACAGGTTTATATAAATGGAAGCATACGATATGCATCACTTTATGTATGGCTCTTTTCACCCAAAAGAATGCTTTTAAGATTTGTCACTGCTGTTGTGTAGAGTAGAAGTTGGTTCTATTTTATTGCTGAGTGGTGTTGCATTACAAGATTATATCACAGTTTGTTTATCCATTCACCTGTAGAAAGACTTTGGGGTTGGCAAGTCTTGGCTCTTATGAATAAGCTATTATGAACATTCCTGGATGGACATTTTTCTAGAGACATGCCCTCGTTTCATTTGGATAAATTCCTAAGAGTAGGATTTCTGAGCTGCAAGATAGGTTTATTTTTAGTCTATAACGATCCACCAAATTGTTTCTCGACATAGTTGAACAATTTTATATTCCCAAAAGCAATGCAAGAGTGTTCCAACAGGTTCCACATCCTTACTACCCCTTAATATTGTCTGTCTTTGAAATTTTAGCCATACTGGTATCTGTCGTAAAGCAGTGTCTCACCTGAGCTTGATTTTTCTCTCCCGATGACTGTGTGATGTGGCTTCTCGTAGACTTATTGTCTAAGTGTACATCTTCTTTTGCCAGTGATGTGCCCTTTTTCTTAATGGGTTATCTGTTGTTTTATACTGTAGGAGTTCTTTGTATATTCTGGACAAAAAGTCCTTTGCAAATATTTTTTTTCTAGGCTGCCACTTTTTGGATGATAATTTTCTTCAAGAACATATGTTAAAGTCTTTTTTTTTAAATTGTTTTATATGTGCTATTAGAGTCCTATCTAAAAAACTTTTGTCTATATTATGTCATGAAAATACTCTTATATGTCTTGTAGGAGTTGTCTGATTTTAACTTTTATGCTTAGGTACATGATCTGTTTCAAATTAATTTTGGTAAATGATATGAGTAAAGATTGATGTCCCTCTCTTTTTTTTTTTTTTTTTAATACAAGGGTCCAGTTGATACAACAGTATTTCCTGAATACTTTCTTTTCCCCCCTCAATTGCCTTGGTACCTGTAGATGAGTTTATTTATGGACCCTTTTTTTTGGTTCTAATTAATTATTTATCTATCATCCTAGTACAGTTGTATAAAATATTCATTACTGAATCTTTTCATTAAGTCTCAAAATCAGGTATTAATACTATCTTTTTTATTAAGGTAGATTTTGGCTATCCTAGGTCCTTTGCATTTACATATAAAATTTAGAATCTACATATCAATTAGCACAAATAAGCGTGCTAGGAATTTAATTAGAAACACACTGAGTCTTAAACAAAATAAATAAAAAATTAAAAAAAGAGAAACACGTTGAATCTTTAGAAGAATTTGGGGAATAATTACATCTTAACATCTTAACAGTATTGAAATCTTCTAATCCATGAACTTGGTAAACCTTTTCTTTAGCTCTTTTAAATTTTTATCTGGATAGTGTTTTATAGTTTTTTGTATAGAGGTCTAGGTTACTTCCAATTAAAAAAAAAAAACTACATCCTCAAATATTTTGTTGATGTTTGTTAATGTTCATGAATGTTGTTGTAGAGGATACTACTTTAAAGTTCATCTTCTGGGGCGCCTGGGTGGCTCAGTGGGTTAAGCTGCTGCCTTCGGCTCAGGTCATGGTCTCAGGGTCCTGGGATCGAGTCCCGCGTCAGGCTCTCTGCTCAGCAGGGAGCCTGCTTCCTTCTCTCTCTCTCTCTCTCTGCCTGCCTCTCAGTGTACTTGTGATTTCTCTCTGTCAGATAAACAAATAAAAAAAAAAATAAAGTTCATCTTCCAATCACAATATAGTTATCAATTGCTGTACAATAAACCACTCAATAATTTAGAGGCTGAAACTAACAGTAATCATATATTCTTTTTCTTTTGGGCCTTCTCTTTTTGGAGTCAATTAGATGGTGAGTTCCAGTTCTCCTAAGGTTTCAGTAAAACATCAAACAGAATTGCTGTCATCTGAAGGTTTGACCCAGACTAGATGATCCCATCACCAATTAGCTATCTCAAATGGTGTTGGTCATAATCCCCAGGTGAGCTTCCTCTTGGGGTTTCTTGACTATCCTCACATCAGGGTAGCTGGCTTCCTCCACAATAAGTGATCCAAAAGACCAAGGGAAAATATGTAATCCCTAATGTAGTGCCTTGCAATGCCTCATTAGTTATGACTTACCATATTGGTCACTTAAGGCAGATGTGATTCAATAGATAGAGGCATGGATCATGGAGCCATCTTATGACTGACTACTAATCTAGTCTACGGAAGTAGAATTGATCTCTATAAGTTGATTTGTGTGCTGTGGCCTTGCTAATTTTTAGTAGGTTTTATTAAATATCCTCCTTATTCCTATGTAAATAGCTACCCATCAAAGATATCTCTTTCCAACCTCATGCCTTCTATTTCTTTAGAGCACTGGCTAAAATATGTGGTATAATGTTGATTAGAAGTGCTGAGAAGAGACATCCTTGTCCTGTTCTCAGTCTCAGATACAACATGTTTAATATTTCACCTAAAGCACAGTATTGGCTGTAGGTTTTTCATGGGTGTTCTTTATTAACTTGAAAAAGTTTCTTTCTATTCCTAGATTCTTGCAAGCTTTTTCCCCCTCTAGGAATGTCGTAGGATTGAATTTTTGTCTAAGGCCTTTTCCCCTACATCTATTAAAGTAATCTTATAATTTTTCTCCTTTATTTTGTTAGTGTAAGTTTTACTGGTTTAGCATGCCTAAGCCAATCAATTTACCATTCTGGAATAAATCCCAGTGATGCCTTAGTCCCTTTATATGTTTCTGGATTAAATTTTCCAACACTTTTTAAGGACTTTTGCATTTCTTTTTTTTTTTTTTAAGATTTTATTTATTTATTTGACAGACAGAGATCACAAGTAGGCAGAGAGGCTGGCAGAGAGAGAGAGAGAGAGAGAGGGAAGCAGGCTTCCTGCAGAGCAGAGAGCCCAATGCGGGGCTCGATCCCAGAACCCTGAGATCATGACCCGAGCCGAAGACAGCAGCCCAAACCACTGAGCCACCCAGGCGCCCCAGGACTTTTACATTTCTAACCACCAAGGATACGAGACTATAATTTTACTTACTCATTGTATGTTTGTCAGGTTTTGTCAGAGTAATATTGACCTCAAATAGGTTGGAAGTGTACCCTAATTTTTGTTTTCTGAAAGAATTTGTGTCAGATTAGTGTGATTTTTTCCTTAAATGGCTTTTTTAAAAGATTTATTTATTTATTTGAGAGAGAGAGAGCATGCAAGTGCATACCCAAGCAAGTTGGGGGGAGGAACAGGGGGAGAAAAAAGTCCCAAACAGACTGTGCTGAACCCAGAGCGCCACATGGGGGTGGATCTCACAGCCCTGAGATCATGACCTGAGCAGAAATCAAGAGTCAGACACAACTCACTGGGCCACTCAGGTGCCTGTTTTCCTTAAATCTTTTATGGAATTTAAAAGAACATTTGCAGATTGATTTTTCTTTTAAGTAGATTTGCTCCCTAATTCAATTTATTTAAAAGATAAATTACTATCATAATTATTCTCGTGTTAGTTTTATGTGTTACTTCCCAGAAATTTGCCATTTTGTTTCAGTTGACAAATATATTGGCACAGAAT
Organism: Mustela nigripes; assembly: GCF_022355385.1. Lineage (NCBI taxonomy): Eukaryota > Metazoa > Chordata > Mammalia > Carnivora > Mustelidae > Mustela > Mustela nigripes. The sequence continues at coordinate 40,191,826 of NC_081573.1, forward strand.
TGATTTGTAATTTTAAAAAAGATTTTATTTATCTTAGAGCGCGCATCTCCAAGCACATGAGTGGAGGAGGGGGGCAGAGGGAAAAGCTGACTCCCCACTGAGCAGGGAGTCCAACATGGGGCTCTGTCCCAGGACCCCTGAGATCAAGACCTGAGCCAAAGGCAGATGCTTGCTTAACCAACTGAGCCACCTAGGCACCCCAGAGCATTAAGGTTCTGTTCATCGCTTTTTTATATTTCTCCTTTCACTCATCTGTGTCTTCATATTTAAAGTGCATATTTTAAGAACAGGTACTTGATTCTTCCTTTATATCTAGTGTGACAATTCCTGCTTTAAAATTGGAATGTATACAAAAACACTAATTGAAAGGTATATATATCCTGACGTTCATAGGCACATTATTTACAATAGCCAAGATGTGGAAACAACCTAAGTATCCATGGACAGAGGATTAGATAAGGAAAACCTGGCGCATATATATATATATATAGATATATATATATACACATACATATGAATATTCTGCAACAACAACAACAACAAAAGAAATCTTGCCATTTTTGACAGCATGGATTTTGAGGGCATTATTCTAAGTGAAATAAGACCAAGAAAGTCAAATACCATGTGCTCTCATGTGTATGTGGAATCCGCCCCCCAAATTAAATAAATTAAAAAACATCTTTAAAAAGCTAAGTTCATAGAGAACAGATAGCTTGTTGCCAGAGGCAGGGATCACGGGCAAGATAGGTAAAAGGAGGAAAACAATACAAACCTCCAGGTATGAAATAAGTCAGTCATGGGGGATAATGCACAGCATGGTGACTTTAGTTAATAATCATGTATTGCAAATGAGAGGCTAAGAGAATTGATCTTGAAAATCTTCATTACAAATAAGATATTTTATAAATTGGAACATGAAAGTCATTTGCATTTAATAGAAGTGCTGAGATAGTTGGGGTTAGTGATAGCAACATCTAATTTGTTTTCTCTGTTCTTTAGTTCTTGGTTCTGTTTTCTCTTGAGTTAGTCAAAGTTTTGGACTTTTTTTTTAAACTTTTCTCTTCTATTAGCCTTCTTAATTTTTTTTTATGATTACTCTAATACTGTTATTAACACTCCAATATGTTATTAACATATCACTTCATATATAACATAAAAACAACAAATAAGCGTATAACAGTTTGTTCCCATCCTGTCTTTGTGTTATCACCATATATTTTTTATTCTTGCTTTACCAATCTTGATTTTTATTGATCATTTTACTCTAAAAAGTCCATTACAGTGTATACAAATTGAGAAAAGAAAAGAAAACTTCTCATATTTACTATTTCTACGACTCTCCTTCTTCCCTATTTAGTTTTTCATTGGTGAAATTCATATCCAACCGGAAGAACTTCCTTTAGCATTTCTTACAGTGTCAGTCTGAATGTATTGTCTGAGCTACTCTTTGTCTGGAAACTGTCTCTTTTTACTTTAAAAAAATACATTTTTATACTTCATGGCAGAATCTGTGTAATAGTACCTCCCCACACTCGACCCTCTGCCCTGATATTTTATTTTATTATTGTTTTTTAAGATTTTATTTATTTATTTGACAGAGAGAGATCACAAGTAAGCAGAGAGGCAGGCAGAGAGAGAGGGAGAGAGAGGGAAGCAGGCTCCCTGCTGAGCAGAGACCCCCGATGCAGGACTCGATCCCAGGACCCTGAGATCATGACCTGAGCTGAAGGCAGAGGCTTAACCCTCTGAGCCACCCAGGTGCCCCGCCCTGATATTTTAATGTCATCCTTTTATCTTCTGAGTCTCCATTGCTCACTCTTTCTCTTTCTTCCTTTTCTTCTTTCTTTTCTTTTTTTTTCCTTTTTTTTTTCTTTTTCTCTTTTTTTCCTTCATTCATTCATTCGTTCTCTCTCTTTCTTTCTTTTTTACCTCTCTCTCTCTCTGCTGTCTTTCTACTCCAGGTTCTACTGTATATGAATTCTCTTAAGCCCCCCCTGCTCCCCCCACCCCGTGGTTGACAGCAGTTTGACTACAGTATGTTCAGGTGTGGTTTTCTTTGTATTTGTACTAACTGGGGTTTTCTGACCTTGGACCTGTGCATTGATGATTTTGAGGGCAATTTGAAAAAATTGGCCAATATACTTCAAATGTGTCTTTTTTCTAATTCTTACTTTCTTCTTTTGGGTTCAATTACAGGGTCTTCCCCCCTCCGCCCTCCCCCCCAGTTTGCTTTCCCTTTCCTCTGTTCTTAGTCTAGGATAAATACTATTAATGTGTCTAAGTTTATAACTACTTTCTTTGGTTGCACACACTCTGTTAATCCCATCTTTGATTTTTCTGAATTTTAGCTATTGTACTTGTTCACTTAAGATCTCTATTTGATTGCTTTCTTTTTTCAGCTTCTATGTCTCTTTTGAAATTATCCATTACTTTATTGTAACATTTTCACATAGATTATTTTATTTTTATAAAGTGAAGCTGCTTTTTTCCAGTTTGATTGATATAATTGACAAGTAATATTGTGCAGGTTTAAGGTATATAATGTGTTGATTTGATACATTTATAAATTGCAAAATGATGATTACCATGGTATTTGCTCCCACCTTCATCCTTCACACAGTTACCATTTCTTTTTTGTGGTGAGAACATTTTAGATCTACTCTTTAAGCAATATTAAAGTATATTTTATATGATAGAGTATCAGCTATAATTCCTATGCTGTATATTATAGCCCCAAACTTATTAATCCTATAAGTAGAAGTTCATACACTTTGGGAATAACCCCTCATTAACCCCAAACCTTGGTAACTACCACTCTGTTGTTTCTTTTTTAAGATGCCATGTATAAGGAATATCATACAGTATTTGTCTTTCTGTACCTGACTTCACTTAGCATGATGCCCTCAATGTCCACCCAACTCGTTTCAAACACAGCATTTCCTTCTTTCTCATGCTGAATAATATTCCATTGTTTGTATATCTTATATCTTATTTATCCATTCATATGTTGATGGACACTTAGTTTGTTTCCATGTCTTAGCTATTGTGAGTAAGACTTCAATCAACATGAGAGTGCAAATCTCTCTAGAAGATTCTGATTTCATTTTCTTTGCATATATACCCAGAAGTGGGATTGCTAGATGACATGATAGTTCTGTTTTCTTTGTTTATTTTGGTTTTTACCATTGTTGAATGGGATGCATTACTCAGTGCTCACCATGATAAAGTATAGTCCCCATCTGTCTTCAAACATCATTATTAAAATATTATTGACTGTATTCCCTATGATATACTTGCCTTCACTATGACTTATTTTACTACTGAAAATGTGTACCTCTTAATTGCCTTTAGGTATTTCACCTCTCCTTCCACTCACTTCCCCTCTGACAACCACCATTCTCTATATTTAAGAATCTGTTCTTTGTTTGTTCATTTGGTTTTTAGATTCTGTATATAAGTGAAATCATATGGTATGTATCTTTCAGTGACTTATTTCACTTAACATAATACTCTCTGGGTGCATCTGTGTTATTGCAAATAGCAAAATATCAGCTAAACAATATTCGATAGTGTGTGTGTGTGTGTGTCTGTGCACACACAAGTTCCATATGTGTTATATATATTCCATAGTGTGTGTGTGTGTGTATGGTATTTGATATATATGGAATACACGTATTCCAGAGTATATAGTGTGTTTGAGTATATATATATGTGTGTGTGTATATATACTGATATACACAATGGAATATATGTATATATATTCCATAGTATATTCCATAGTGTATATTCCATTGTTATACACATACACATATATACCACTTCTTTATCCACTCATTTGCTGATGGATACTTGAGTTGCTTCCATAGCATGTCTATTTGAAATAATGCTGCAATGAACATAGGGGTACATATTGTCTTTTTGAATTAGGATTTTCATTTTCTCTGGGTGACCCAGGAGTAGAACTACTGGATCATGCAGTATTTCTATTTTTAATTTTTGAGGAACCTCCATACTGTTCTCCACAGTGGCTGCACCAATTTACATTCTCACCAGCAGGACACAGGGCTCCTTTTACTCCACATCCTCACCAACATTTACTTCTTTTTGATTCTAGTCATTCTGATAGGTATATGAGAATATGTCCTTGTGGTTTGGATTTGCATTTCCCTAACGATTAGTGAGATGTTGAGCATCTTTTCATGTGTCTCTTGGCCATCTGTATATTTTCTTTGGAAAATGTCTATTTAGGTCCTCTGCACGTTTTTAAATTGAATTATTTGGGGAGGCGTTTTTTTTTTGTTTTTGTTTTTGGGTTTTGTTGTTGTTGTTGTTTAAGTTCTTTACATATTTAGGATATTGGCCCCTTATTGAATACCTTATTTAACACTATCTTCTCCTATTCAGGAGGTTTACCTTTGTTTTGTTGATGGTTTCCTTTCCTATGCAAAAACTTTTTATTTTACTTTTGTTTTCCTTGCCTGGGGAGGCCTAGCTAGAAAAATGTTGCTAAGGTCAATGTCAAAGAAATTACTGTCTTTTTTTTTTCCTAGGATGTTTATGATTTTATGTCTCACATTTAAGTCTTTAACCCATTTTGAGCTTATTTTTGTGTATGGAATAGATAGTGATCCAGTTTTATTCTTTTGCGTGTGGCTGTCTAGTTTTCCCAGCACCATTTAGGAAAGAGACTGTCTTTTCCCCATTGTATATTCTTGCTTCCTTAGTCACAGATTAATTGTCCCTGTAAGCATGGGGTTATTTCTGGTTGTCTGTTCTGTTCTTTTGCTGTGTCTATCTTGGTACCAGTACCATACTGTTTTGTCACTATAGCTTTGGAGTATATCTTGAAATCTGGAATCGTGATACCTCTATCTTTGGTCTTCTTTCTCAAGATTCCTTTGGAATTTTGAGGTCCTTTGGGGTTCCATACAAATTTTAGGATTGTTTGTTCTAGTTTTCTGAAAAATGCTATTGGCATTTTGTTAGTGATTGCACTGAATCTCCAGAATGATTTGGGTCATAGGGACATTTTAACAATATCCGTCGACTCCATAAGCATGGCTTTCTTTCCATTTGTGTCATCTTCAATTGCTTTCCGCAGTGTTTTATAGTTTTCAGACAACAGGTCTCTAACTTCCTTGGTTAAATTTATTCTTAGGTATTTTATTTTTGTTACAATTACATAAAAGGGATTTTTTTTAAGTTTTTATTTAAATTCCAGTTACCATACAATATAATATTAGTTTCAGGTGTATAATACAGTGACTCAATACTTCCATACAACACTCGGTGCTCATCACAAGTGAACTTCTTAATCCCCATGTCCTATTAACCCCATCCCCTCCACCCCCACCTCTCCTCTGGTAACCATCAGTCTGTTTCTTGGTTTGCCTTCAGCTATTTTATTTTTTTTAAGCCTTTGCTGATTTGTTCTGTTTCTTAAATTCCACATATGAGTGAGATCATATGGTATTTGTTTTCCTCTGACTGATTTTGCCTAGCATAATACTCTCTAGCTCTGTGTCGGAGCAAATGGCAAGATTGCATCCTTTCTCTGGTTGAGTAGTATTCCAGTGTGTGTGTGTGCGTGTGTGTGTGTGTGTGTGTGTGTGTGTGTGTGTCATTTCTTTATCTGTTCCTCAATCAGTGAATGCTGGGACTAGATCCTTATCTTGGTTAGTGTAGATAATGCTGCTATAAACATTGGGATCCCTTTGAAATAGTATTTTGTACTCTTTGGGTAAATATTCAGTAGAGTTGATTGCTTGATCATAAGGTAGTTCTATTTTTTTTTTAAGATTTTATTTATTTATTTGACAGAGATCACAAGTAGGCAGAAAGGCAGGCAGAGAAAGAGAGAGAAAAAGAAGCAGGCTCCCTGCCGAGCAGCAAGCCGGATGTGGGGCTCGATCCCAGGACCTTGAGACCATGACCTGAGCCGAAGGCAGAGTCTTAACCCACTGAGCCACCCAGGTGCCCCGGTAGTTCTATTTTTAACTTACTGAGGAACTTCCATACTCTTTCCCATAGTGGCTCCACCAGTTTGCATTCCCACCAACAATGCACGAGGGCTCCCTTTAATCACGTCCTTGCCAGCACCTGCTCTTTCTTGTGTTGTTGATGTTAGCCATTCTGACAGGTATGAAGTAGGATCTAACTGTAGTTTTGATATGCATTTCCCTAATAGAGAAGTGATTCTGAGCATCTTTTCATGGGTCTGTTGGCCATACAGATGTCTTCTTTGGAAAAATGTCTGTTCATGTCTTCCGTCCACTTTTAATTGGATTATTTATTTTGGGGGTGTGTTTCATAAGTTCCTTATATATTTTAAATACTCACCCTTTACCAGATACATTCTTTGCAAATATCTTCTCCTGTTCAGTAGATGGCCTTTTAGCTTTGGTGATTGTTGCCTTTGCTGGGCAGAAGATTTTTATGTTGATGGAGTCCCAATAGCTTGTTTTTGCTTTTGTTTCCCTTGCCTCAGGAGATCTTTCTAGAGGGAGGTAGCTATGGCCGATGTCAAAGAAGTTACTGCCTGTGGTCTCTTCTAGGATTTTGATGGTTTCAGGTCTCACATTTAGGTCTTTAATCCACTTTGGATTTATTTTCATAAATGGTATAAGGAAGTGGTCCAGTTTCATTCTTCTGCATCTCGCTGTCCGGTTTTTCCAATATCATTTGTTGAAGAGCCTGTCTTTATCCCACTGGATGTTCTTTCCTGCTTTGTCAAAGATGAACTGACCATAGAATTGTGGGTTTATTTCTGGGTTTTCTATTCTGTTCTATTGATCTGTCTTTTTTTTTTTTTTTTGTACTAGTACCATACTCCTTTGATTACCACAGCTTTGTAATATAACTTCAAGTCCAGAATTGTGATGCCTCCAGCTTTGCTCTTCTTTTTTCAAGGTTGCTTTGGCTATTCTAGGTCTTTTGTGGTTCCATATAAATCTTAGGATTGTTTATTCTAGTTGTATGAAAAATTCTGGTGGTATTTTGATAAAGATTGCATTAAATGTGCAGATTGCTTTGGGCAGTATGGATATTTTATCAATATTTGGTCTGTCAACCCATGAACATGAACATTTTTTCCATTTCTTTGTGTTATCTTCAATTTCTTTGATTGATGTTTTATAGGTCTCAGAATTTATGGTTGGGTTTATTCCTAAATATCTTACTGTATTGGTTATAATTGTGAATGGTATTCCTTCCAAAAGGCTTCATTTTCTTAATTTCTCTCTTCCTCCTTATTAGTATAGAAATGCAGTGGATTCCTGTATATTAATTTTATGTCCTACAGTTTACTGAATTCATGTATCAATTCTAATAGTTTTTTGTGTTGTCTTTAGGGTCTTCTCTATATAGCATCATCTGCAAATAATGATAGTTTAACTTCCTTACCAATTTGGATGCCTTTTATTTCATGTCGAACTGCTGTGGCTAGGACTTCCAGTATGGTGTTGAATAAAAGTGGTTAGAGAAGACAATTCTGTCTTTTCCTTGATCTTTAGAGGAAAAGCTCTCAGTTCTCCACCATGGAGTATGATGTAAGTTGTGGATTTCTCATACATGGGATTCATTTTATTAATGTATGTTCCCTCTAAACCCACTTTGTTGAGAATTTTTGCCATGAATGGGTGTTGTATTTAGCCAAATGCTTTCTCTGCATCTACTGAGACGATCATATGGCTTTTATCCTATCTCCTCTTAATGTGATGTATCACATTGATTTTGCAACTATTTTACCACTTTATCATTCCTCCAATAAATCCTATATCATAGTGAATTTTTTAAATGTATTGCTGAATTCAGTTTGCTAATATTTTATTGAGGATTTTTGCATATATTTTCATCAGAGATATTGACCTGAAGATTTTTGTTTTGTTCTGTTTTGTTTTAGTAGTGTTTTTATCTAGTTTTGGTATCAGGATAATATTGGCTATATACAATGAATTTAGAAGCTCTCCTTCCTCTTCTATTTCTTCTTGAATAGTTTGAGAAGAATGGATATTAACTGTTCTTTAATTGTTTTTGGTAGAATCCACATGAATCCATCTAGTCCTAGACTTTTGTTTGGGAGTTTTTTGTTTGTTTGTTTTATATATGGATTCAACGTCATTACTAGTAATTGGTCTCTTCAAATCTGTTATTTCTTTTTGATTCAGTTTTGAAAGATTGTATGTTTGTAGGAATTTATCCATTTCTGTTAGGTTCTCCAATTTGGCATATAAGTTTTCATAATAGTCTCTTCTCTTTTGCATTTCTTTGGTGTCACTTGTTACTTCTTTGCCTTCATTTCTGATTTTGAGTCTTTTCTCTTTATTTTCTGATGTGTGGGTAAAGGTTTATCAATATTTTTATCTTTTCTAAAAATCGGCTTCTGTTTTCATTTTCATACTTCATCTCTATTTCACTATTTCTGCTCTAATATCCATTATTTCTTTCCTTCTATTAGCTTTGGGCTTTGACTGTTCTTTTTCAAGCACATTTAGGTGTAAGGTTATGTTATGTGTTTGAGATTTTTCTTGGTTCTTGAGGTGGATCTGTATTGCTCTAAACCTGCCTCTAAAAACTGCTCTTGCTGCAACCAAAAGATTTTGGATTACTGTGTTTTCTTTTTCATTTGTCTCCATGTATTTTATTTCTTCTTTGACGTCTTGCTTGACCCATTCATTGGTAACATGTTATTTAGCTGCCGTGTATTTGTATTCTTTCTCTATTTTTCTTTCAGAATTGATATCTAGTTTTACACCCATTGTGGTTGGAAAAAATAGATGGTATGACTTAAATCTTATTAAATTTCTGAGCCCTGTCTTATTATCTAGTCTTTGCTGTATCCTGGGGAAAATTCATTGTGCACTTGAGGAGAATGTATTTTGCTGCCGTTGGATGAAATGTTCTAATGTATCTGTTAAGTCTACTTGGTCTAAAATGTGGTCCAGATATAAAACTTTCCTGTTGATTTTCTGTCTGAATAATCTAGTGGAACACTAAATTCCTCTAGTCTTATTGCTGTCTATCTCTTCTTTCAGATCTGTTGGTATTTGCTTAATATATTTAGATGCTGCATATGTATTTATGATCTATCTTCTTGATGATTAGACCCCCTTATTATATAACATTTTTATCTATAGTGACATTTTTGGTCTAAAGTCTCTTTTATCTGATATTAATAAATCTACCGTGTATGTGTGTGTGTGCGCGCGTGTGCGTGTGTCCACTTTCATGGAACACCTTTGCCATCCAATCACTTGGAATCTGTTTCTGCCCTTAGAGCTGAGGTGAGTCTCTCTGGTAGGCAGCCTATAATTGGGTCTTCCAGGTTTTTTTTTTTTTTAACATACAATCAGCCATTCTACACCTTTTGATTGGAGAGTTAAATCCATTAATATTTATAATAATTATTGATAGGTAAGGACTTCTTAATGCCATCCTATCTTTCTGGCTGTTGTGTATTTGAATTTTTCTTCCTTTTTTGGTAACTCTATTTGTATATTGGTAATTTCCTATAGTGCTGTGCTTTGATGTCCTTCTCTTTATTTTTGTGTGTCTACAGAAGATTTTTGCTGTATGCTTCCCATGAGGTTTATATAAATCACTATGAAGATAAAATAGTCTATTTTACATCAATAACAATTTGACTTAGATCACAAATTTCTACCTTTTTATCCTTTTATCCCTCTATTACATTTAGGATGTACATTTACTTTTTGTGTATTGTTTAAAAATTGTTGAAGTTACATTCTTTCTCATTAGTGCTTTCATCCTTTGACCTTTATTGTAGAGTTGGGCTAACACATCACCATTTTACAGTATTAGGTAAACACATGGTCAGAGTATCCTATCTTGTATGTTTACCAGTGGGGTGTATATTTTCACGTTACTATTTAGCATTCTTTTTGTTTCAGCTTGAAGGACTCCTTTCAGCTTTTCTTGTAAGGCAGGTTTAGTGATGACGAATTCCCTCAGCTTGTGTTTATAAGGGAAAGTCTTTATTTTGCCTTCAGTCTAAAGAATAATTTTGGTGGGTAAAGTATTCTGGTTGGCAGTTTCTTTCTTTCAGTACTTTGAATATATCTTCCCATTCTCTCCTGGCCTATGAGATCTCTGCTATAAAATTTGCTAACAGCCTCATGGAGGTTCCCTTGCATGAGAGAATTTTTTTTTTCTCTTCTACTTTTAAAATTCTTTGCTTTGGTTTTAGACAGTTTTATTCTGTGTAATGGAGAAGAATATTTCGGATTGCAGGTGACCTATTACCTTCATGAGCTTGGATGTCCTCATCTTTTTGAAGTTCTCTGTCATTATTTATTCAAATAAACTTATTCTTTTCTCCCTCTCTTCTCCTTCAGAGACTCCAATAATGCAGACATATTTCTTTTGATGGTGTCTCCTCTGGGCTTTCCTCCTTCCTTTTCATTTCTTTTTTCCTTTTTCTTCTTCTAATTGTATAACTTCAATTGATCAGTCTTCTAGCTTACTGACTCTCTCTTCTGCTTCTTTAAGTCTGCTGTTGAAGTCATCTATTGAATTTCTTAGTTCAGTTGTTTTATCTTTCATTTCACAATTTCTGTTGGGTTCTTTTCAATGTTTTATCTTGGAACTTCTCATTTAGTTCTAGTATTAGTTTCCTCTGTTCTGTGTTTTTTGTTGTTGTTGTTATTGTTGTTGTTTGTTTGTTTGTTTGTTTTTCTTCAGCTATCTGAGAGTCTGTAGAAATATCATTTTGAAATCTTTGTCAGATAATTACTGGATCTCCATTTCTTTGGGCCCAGGTACTGGAAGTTTACTATATTTTTTGATGTAGACGTATTTCCCTGATTCTTTACGATCTCTGCAGCCTCAAATAGTTGTCTGTGCATTTGAAGAAACACAGATTTTATGCACTAATTTCAGATAGGGAAGTCCTTCATCTCAGATGGGGCACACTGGATTGTGCTATGACCCTGGGTCTAGTGATAGAGGATGCCAAGTGTTGGGACACATGGTGGCACCATGCCCAAGTGTGGTGTGACATCTCTTTGGCTCAGGCCACGGGAGTCTACAGTATTGCCAGCTGTGTGGTCCTTAGCAAGCACTGTACAGGGAAGTGTGCAGTGGCCTCATGGGCTATAGGGCTCCTAAGCAGCATCTCCAGGACTGGTAACAAGGGATGAGGCCAGGTAGTGGTGGTGACTGGAGTCAGTGGTATGCACACATTCAGCTGCAGGTGCTTATGTGGTGGTAGAGGCCACCTGTAGACATGTTTGTAGTGATGGGGACCAGGGCCAATTCTGGGTCACTGGTGTCTGTAGAGGACCTGGGTGTCAGCATGTCCTCATATGACCTTGCACTTTATTCCCAGGTCTGCATACTGTGGAAGCCAGTGACAGGGGTCAAGCTGGGGGACATGCAGGCCAAAAGCTAGAGAGACTGGTCTACAGGTGGGCATGGTGGTGCTGGCCATTGACAGAAGACAAGACATGACATGGACTTGTAAGCAGCTGTGGGGGACCTGGATATTAGTGTGCTCACCTATAGTTGTACTCTCTTTCCCTGGTTATGCACACTGTAGTGAGGGTCAGTGACAGGGGTAAGGCTGGGAGTTAGGGGCATGCCAGAACTAAAGCAATCTATAGCTAGGAGTGATGTTGGTGACTAGTGACAGAAAGCAGGGCTTGATCCATATCCACAAGCAACTGTGGGAGGCCCTGGATATTTGTGTGTTTATTGGTGACTGCACATGCTCCCTTTCATGTATATGTTCTACAGTAGGGGGTCAAGGATACACATCAGGCAATGACAAGCAGGTGCTTTTCCAGGGGATAACGACACAGGCATGCTGGTGGGGGTCAGCCCAGGTTGCTTACACTGGTATCCTGTAGTCACACAGCTGTAGAAGCCTGGGCTGACTGTGAGTGTAGCATCCAGACCCTGATGGATGTGGGAAGGAACCAAGGTGCTGAGTTCTTACACTTGCACGGCCAGAAAGATCTTGCATAATTGCCAGTGTTGGGTCCAAGCTTTGGCAGAAGGAGTTTTAAGGGAGGGGAGAGGATGGAATAAGGGAGGGACTGAGGGGGAGCCAGTGTTAGCAATAGTAAGTACCCATGGCAGAGCTGCTGAGTTTGTCTGAAGAGCAGGTCTCTGTGAACCACAATCATTCCTGCTATGTGTTTGCTAATAATAACCTGTTTTTCCTCCTATTCCTAGCTGGCTCTCTTTACCAGTTTGGGTGGTGTAAAAACTGAAGCATGACCTTCACACAGTGCCTGGAGAGGCTAAAGATACTCATCTTTCTACCCATTCTTTCGTTTCTGGTGAGAGGAACTCTCACTGGGTGGAAATCTCCTTCTTGGAGTTGAACATTGCTGGCATGGGGATGGGATGCTGTGGAGAAAATAAACTTGTTTTTCTTCTCTTGTGTGAATATTCTCAGTTGTTAGGTTTTTTTGTTTGTTTTTGTTCCATGTTGTTGCTAAAATTTCTGAAGGAGAATCTCGAGCTCTTCTGGAGCTGTGTTTGCTCATGGATGGCTAATAATTACTTTTTATGGGCAAACAGGGAAGCTGGAATCTCCTACATCACCATTTTTTTCTAGAAGGCCTTGGTTGCCTTAAAGTGATTGCCTGCTAATTCCAACTTATGGTCATTTGAGGGGTTTACTTTTATTGACTGGTTTCCCCATTGGCTATTTTCGCCTACATCTATTTTTTATTGTGTGTTGGGCATCATTGGTAATATGTTGTAGAGACTGAATCTTGCTAGCTCATTTGGAACTGGGATGCTTTTTCCCCCCTTAGCAGTTGAGTGTATTATTTACAGATCACCTTCATCCCATAGCAGCTTAGTTTTAAGTTCTGTTAGGGTGTTTGGTAAGCTGGTTTTGCCCTTAGTCCTAGGACAAACCTCTCAGTTCTTAGATATGGAAGTGAAGTCCAAAATATGAAAGTGAAATGACAAAGATACTTATAAGCACCTCTCACATACAGGGATTCTAACTCCAAACTCTCATTCTTCTATGGTGGGCAGCTGGTTAAATCTCTTCTTAGCTCTTTCAATGCTTCAGGTCATTAATATTGCCTCTGGGCTCCATCCTATCTCCTCTAAACATGAATAATAAGGATTCAGGCTAAAATTACAGAACAATTCTTATGTGGACTTTTGGAGTTTCCGATCTGTGATTCCATCTTTCTGAGAATTTTCCTTCTCCATATTCAAGGATTTCTGGAAATCCCAAAAGAGTTTTCTGATTCCACAGGTCCCAAAGACTGTCTTCAGTTCTTGCTGTCAGGTTCTAGGACTACTGGAGTATCCTCAAGGGAAATGTAAATGTGGATCTTACCCAGTATGGCTCCTTTCTGTTTCTCCCAAGGATCAAGTCTTTACTTGGTTTAAGCCTGTATTTGGTCCCTGTTCAATCACTCTAGTTTTATTGTGGTTGTTGCTTAAATTGTACCCACAATTTTTTAAATTGCTTCCTCTGGAGTGATTAGTTCAGTGCACGCTGTCCTATTGCCTAAATTAAAACGCCTTGAGTAATTTTTACCTATTAATTTATTCAACAAGTATTTGTTGAACCCCTACCATGGACCTTGAAGTAGGTTAGACATTGGATATGCAATGGCAAATAAAAACAAAAAAGGGAGTGAGATAATCATTAAAAAAAAAATAAGCTATAATTCCTATCTTCATGAAACTTCCAATTTGAGAGCAACACACACAAAGAAATCACACAAACATATGTATAATGATAGCATGTGGTTATAAGAGTCTGTAATAGGGCAATTTTAACTGATCAAGGAGATTCGGGAAGATGTCCCTGGAGAAGTAATAACAGTGCTACCATCAAAATTTGCTGCTGGCACCTGGGAAGTATTCGTGTGATTAGAGAAGCTGAATTCCCTTTGCTGAGTCCATGGCCACAACCTTGAAATCAGTTGTCCAGTAAACCATGCACTAACAGCAGAGGAGTCCAGTAATGTGCTGGTTACTAGGAAGCAAAGATTTGTCTTGGATATCAATTGTGTGAGAAAGCATCTGTAATACATCATGGATCAGGAGACCTGTGATTAGAGTAGGTGGGGGTGGTGGAGGGGGAATGAAACTCCACCAGATCTAACAGTCCAGTGCAGGGACGTGTGAAAACAAATGGCCACTTCTAGCACTTCTGAATAATTGTGAATAGATTTCAATGACCTAAATGGGATAGGATCTGAGAATTGCTTTCTTTTATAATGCAGTGAAGAACTAGACCAGACAAAAATTGCTTTTATGGATTAAAAGTTCTATTGGTGACAAGGAACTCTGAGACACCCAGGATTTTGTCCCTTTATTGGAAGCCTGGGCATCCACCCATAGGAACTGGAGTTGGGTCACCTGGGAGGTGGAAGGCAGTGGCCACAGAATGAGCCCGAGGGAGCAGGAGGTGAGCACTTCCCCATAAAGCATGAAAAGAGAGGGGAGGGTACTCTTTCACTCCTTCACTTTTGTCATAGCAACTGCTTAATATTCTTTTATGAAGATTTATTCTGAGTCCTGTCAGCCTTATGGTAATGTTTTCTCAACTTATTTTATAATTATGAAATAATTATAAATGGGTGACAGATACTGAGTTCCTCTTCTTTCTGTGCAGTGGTCGACATTCTGCCTGAAATTCTATTCTGATTAGCCAACTCTCGGAATAATTTGCCTTTGTAAATCTTCCTAGTCTAGTGTAAACATGAAAAATAACAGGGAGAGAGAGCACTCATTCTTTCAGTATCTGTTGAGTCTTCATTAATGGAGGTTCTAATTCTATGAGAAATATTTAAAAAACAAAACAGAATGGTAGGACGGAAGACTTAAAAATACTCATAGCCTGTTACTTAATGTTGGGTGTTAGCAGCAATGAGATTTAAGTGCTTCATGCGTCTGGACCCAGAACAGGACTCTCAGTGAACCTCACAGTGGTTGGGTAGATAAGGCAAAACATGATGAGGCAGGAAAGGTTTCCTCCGGCCAAATCACACATAAAGCCTTTTGAGGTGTATTAAAGATTTTAGACCTTCAATAACCAAATTCATATAAAAATCGTCCTCTGACTTCATCTAAATGAAGCAAAGGTGCATCAGGAGAGGCTGTTAAAAGGTTCTTGATTTCATCCTGATGGAAGTTAAGAGTGGCCAGGAGGAAGAAGGTAGTGATGGAGAATTAGAGGTGTTTACGGGTTTAGAAGATGTTTAGGAAGAGCAAACGAACTGGCTTAGTGATTGATTGGACATGAAATGTGTTCCAAGCATTTCTTTCCCATGTACTGGTTTCTCCTTAACAGTATTGTGTTGTGCATAACAAATGTTATACTCTGATTCTTCATTCTCTTTTTCTTGAAGATTTATTTATTTGAGAGAGAGAGAGAGAGCTCAAGCAAGCAGGGAGGAGGGGCAGAGGGAGAGGGAAAAGCAGACTCTCCGCTGAGCTGAGCAAGGAACCAGGCTTAGGACTTCATCCCAGGACCCTGGGATCATGACTTGAGCCAAAGGCAGATGTTTAGCCAACTGAAACACCCAGGTGCCCTCTGATTCTTTATTTTTAACATCGTAATTATATACTGCTATTAAGCAATGTGTAATGACTCATTGACCTTATGTACCATAATTTAATCCCCTGCTCCCCATTGTGGGATGCAGAAGCTGTTCCCCAAGTTTTGCTAACATATGTGATTCTGTGATTGATATCTTTGGGCATAAAGGACCTTTGCTATAGCTGATAATTTATTTAGGATAAATTCCCACCAAAGGATTCACTGGGCTAAGATCATATTGAGATTCATACGGCAATAAACAGATATGCCTATTGTAACATCATAATTATATCATTTCTTTAGGGAAACAGCCTTATGTCAGGTTGATAACATCAAGGTTCTTTCAGCATGGAAGAGAGAGCAATTTGTCTTCACTGCAATACATACATGCTCTGGATACAAATTTGTCTTTCCTGCCCACAATGGACTGTAGAACACCATCCATGGACTAGGAGAACCTCTTATTTGCCATCAGGGAAGAACACAAAACATTGCTTCTGAATATAGAACTCATGTTATACCAAAATAAGTGGTGGTTGGTTTATATATGGAATTCAGTGATCTTAAAATATTACCCCGTTTCCCTCAAAAGCAGCTAGTATCCTGGAATGGTCTACTGAGGAGTCCGTTACAGTACCTACAAGGGAACAACACCCTGAGAGTTTGGGGTTAGAACTTAAAATATGCTGTATATACTTTATCCAGCCAACCAGTACATGGTGTATTTCCCACAGTCAGAAACACAGGTGTGAGAATCAAGAGGTAAAGCTGGGAAAAACTCCAGTATTTTTTAATACCCATTCATAGAATTTTTTCTTCTTGTCCCTACAACTCTGCCCTTGTAATCTGAATGTTTTACTTCTCAGTGGAGAACTGTTTTTGCCAGGGGACACCATGTTCCACTGAATCAGGGGTCTCGTTGGTCCTCTGCCCATGTCAGGCTTGTTACCGATACTACTAAACCAAGAAGGGGAAAGTTGCTATCCTAGCTAGATGTTTGTTCTTGGTCATTGAAAAGAAATTTGAATTGCTGATGTACCTGGGTCAGAAAAGACTATGTCTGGAACCTCGGGGATCTTCTCGGGTTTTAGAGTCCCCACGTACAATATTAAGTTAATAGAGAGCTGAAGGAGCCAAAATGGAAGGCGAAACAACTAAGGGTTTAAGCCATCTAGGAAGGAACCCAAAGGAACACTGATGAGTGGGGGCACCTGGTGGCTCAGGCAGGGAAGGGTTTGCCTTCACTCAGGTCATGATACTGGGGTCCTGGCATTGAGCCCCACATTGGGCTCCCTCCTCTGTGGGGGTCTACCTCTCCCTGCACCTGTCCCTCTGCCCTTCCCCTTAGCTTGTGCTTTCTCTCTCTCTTAAAATAAGATCTTTTTTTCTTCACTGAAAATATTTTAATAAATTTTTTAAAAAGAACACTGATTAGTGGAGATCATGGATAAGGGGAGTTACCAAGAGCAACCACTGCCTATGAGCAACTACATAAAGGCTAATACACGCATGTACTTGCACACGTGCACACACACACATACACACCCTGTTGGGTTTTGTTGTTGTTGTTGTTGTTTACTTATCCTCTTCCTTATTCCTTAATTTATATAATACTTATTAACAGTGGTTGAGAGCATGTGTGGCATCTATATTGAGTTACAAGATTTAAAGAAAAATGTTCAATGGCTTTATGATGTATACCAGGACAAAGTAAAAGAAATGAAAATGTTCAGATAGTATATGGGCAGAATCCAAGAAGGTACCTCTTATAGGGCTGGCACAGACAGGAAGATATCCCTGTCCTTACAGACCAGTGGAAGACTGAGTTCAGCTTAACCTAAGAATGGAGCTTATAACAATACTATGCAAGAATGAAAGGAGCCTCCTTGTCCATGTAATAAGTTCCCTGTTACGGGGAGGCTAAATGATACTCAATGGGATTTATGTATTAAGCACAAGACTGTGAAGCCAAATAGGGTATTACTGTTTTTGTTTTGCATTTGAGGAAAATAATTGTCAGGTGATAAAACTTGCCTGTTCTCATACAGCTAACAGTGGGGCTGCCTAATTGCATCTAATACCAAAACGTAGCTCTGCATTTTGCTGGTAACCCAACAGGACCACGGGGAAAACTAGGAGATTATTTTTTCTCTCTTTCTAAGGGTTTCAGTTTGTCTCGGGAGCCAAGAAGTTCTTTCTGTGTGTCAGGCAGCTTATGTGAGACCTACTTTAATATATTTATTCGATTTGCATCATTAAATGGTATTTAGACCGATTATTTATCCCATTAACCTATAAAAATTTATAGAAAGCTGGCATAGCATTACACAGCTAAAGGCGCTAACTGTTGTCAGTATGTTGTCAGTATGTTTCCTCTGCTCCCCTTACCTAATCACCCCTACCACACACAGCATATAGGTATACAACACACACACATACACACACACACACACACTCACACTCACACTCACACTCCGGATATTTGCATAAGCAAGTGTGCTTGAGTTTAAACATGCCTCGTGTTGTATAGTGATGCACTATTTTAAACTA
The DNA here is from genome assembly GCF_022355385.1 of Mustela nigripes. Taxonomy (NCBI): domain Eukaryota; kingdom Metazoa; phylum Chordata; class Mammalia; order Carnivora; family Mustelidae; genus Mustela; species Mustela nigripes. Next base: position 40,209,917 of record NC_081573.1, read on the forward strand.
GAAGGTGGCTACATGGCTTAGACACTCAAACACTTATGTATAAAACAAAATGTTTTTTCCCGGTATTACTAAGATACAATGAGAACACTGTACAAGCTGCACAGCCAGATGATGTACACATACTGTGAAACAGTTAAAACAGCAATTTTAGTGAATATCCATCTTCTGATGGACATACGATTTTTTTTTTTTTTTTACCTTGTAATGAGAACTTTGTGGATCTACTATCTTAGGAACCTTTAAATACACCACGCAGCAGTGTTAACCATAGTCGTCACGTTATACATTATATTCTTAGTACTTATTTTATAACTGGGAATTTGTACCTTTTGAACAATTTCATCCAATTCCCCTAATTTCAGTAACAACACATCTAGTCACACCACATCTGACCTCTTTTTTTCTGTAAATTTTTATTAAAATAGTACATGTAAGTAAGATCACAGAAAATCTGTCTTTCTCTAACAACTCACTGGGTATAAGGCCTTCAAAATCCATTCTTGTAATAGATGGCAGAGTTTCCATTTTTATGGATAAGTAGTATTCTTTGTGTGTTTCTGTGTGTGTAATATATATATACACCACATTTTATTCATTCATCCATCCATGGACAGACACATGGACAAGGTTGTTTTCAGGTCTTTGCTATTGCAGTGTTGCAGTAAACATGAATGGGGGTATGGATGTTGCTTTGACATAGTAGTATCATTTCCTATGAATACATACCCAGAATTGAAATCACTGGATCATAAGGTAATTTTAGTTTTAATTTTTGGAGGAACCTCCATACTGTTTTCCTTATAACTGTCCCAATTTATAATTCTGCAACACAAAGTTTCCCCTCTTCTCCCATCCTTGCCAGCATTTGTAATCTCTTATCTTCTTGATGTTAACTGTGCTAACAATAATAAGCATGAGGTCATGTGTCACTGAGGTTCTGACTTGCCTTTACCCAAGAATGAGTGATTCTGAGCACCTTTTTAGGTATCTGTTGACTATTTGAAAATCTTTGGGAAAATGTCTATTTAGGTCTTTTGCCCATTTTTCAAAAAGATTTTATTTATTTGATAGCACAAGCAGGCAGAGGGAGAGGGAGAAGCGGGATCCCCACTGAGCAGGAAGCCTGATGCGGGGCTCAGTCCTAGGACCCTGGGATCATGACCTGAGCCAAAGGCTGATACTACCGAGGTGCCCCATCTTTTGTCCATTTTTAACTGTATAATTTGTTGTATTAACATCATGTCTTCTTTATCTATTTTGCATAGTAACACTTAATCAGATAAATGATGAGCAAATGTTTTCTCCCATTCTGTAGATTGTCTTTTTAATTTCTTGATTGTTTCTTACGCTGTGCAGAAGCTATTTAGTTCAGGTAGCTCTGCTGGTTTATTTTTATTTTTGTTGCTTATGCTTTAGCTGTTCTATCCAAAATCCATTGTCAAGATTCATCTCACAGAGCCTATTTTCTGTTTCTTCAAGGAGTTTTATAGTTTCCAATCTTACATTTAAGTCCTTCCTCCATTGGGGGTTAATTTGTGACTGGTATAAGGGAAGGATCTAGTTTCATTCTTCTACGTGTTGAAATCCATCTTTCCGAAACCATTTGTTTCTTCATTGAGTGTTCCTGGCTCCCTTGTCAAATGCTCGTGTACCATATCAGTATGGGTTTATTTCTGGGCTCTCAATTCCGTTCCATTTGTTTTTGTGTCTGTTTTGATGGCTGTAGCATTATAATATTGCTTACAATCAGGAAGTGTGTTGCCTCCAACTTTATTCTTCTTTCTCATGATAGCTTTGGCTATTTGTGGTCTTTTGTAGCTCCATGTAAATTTTACGATTGTTTTTTCTACTTCTGTAAAAAAATAAACCAAAATGCCAGTGAATCTTGATAGGGATTACATTGAATGCATAGATGACTCTGGATAACATGGGCATTTTAACAATAAATTAATCTTGAACATAGGATATCTTTGCAATTATTTGGATCCTCTTCAATTTCCTTCATCAAATTCTTATAGTCTTCCATGTAGAAACTTTCACCCCTTGATTAAATTTATTCCTAAGTATTGGGGCGCCTGGGTGGCTCAGTGGTTTAAGCCTCTGCCTTCAGCTCGGGTCATGATCTCAGGGTCCTGGGATCAAGCCCCACATCGGGCTCTCTGCTCAGTGGGGAGCCTGCTTCCCCCTCTCTCTCTGCCTGCCTCTCTGCCTACTTGTGATCTCTGTCTGTCAAATAAATAAATAAATTCTTTAAAAAAAAAAAAAAAAAGAACTGCCTTTGCTGTATCCCATAAGTTCTGGTATATTATGTCTATATCTTCATTCATTTTAAGAATATTTTAAAATTTCCCTTAATTTCTTCTTCAGTTGGTCATGAGAGTGTTTCTTGAGAGTGTTCCTTGAAGCTACTTGGTGTGATTTTAATCTTCTTCAACCTGGGGCCCCTGGGTGGCTCAGTGGGTTAAAGCCTCTGCCTTTGGCTCAGGTCATGATCCCAGGGTTCTGGGATCGAGCCCCCAAATCGGGCTCTCTGCTCAGCAGGGAGCCTGCTTCCTTCTCTCTCTCTGCCTGCCTCTCTCCCTACTTGTGATCTCTGTCTGTTAAATAAATAAATAAATAAATAAATAAAATCTTTAAAAAAAAATCTTCAATTTGCTAAGACTTGTCTTATTGACTAACCTGATGTCTAGGATAAATATCAATCCATATTGTCCACCCTTAAAAAATGTTCTGTGCTTGAAAAAACTGTATATTTTGCTGGTTCAGATACAGTATTCTGTATATGTGTGTTAGGTCCCTTTGGCCTGCAATATTGTTCAAATCCTCTGTTTCTGTCTGGAATGTATCCATTATTGAGACTATAGTAATTAAAGTCTTCATTATTGTTTTGCTGTTTACTTTTAGAGCTTGTTTGTTTGGTGCTTAAAGTATTTACAACTGTTACATCTTCTTGCTGGATTGACCGCTTTATCATTATATAATGACCTCCTTTCTCTATTTTTGCCCCTTTAGCCTAAATTGTATTTTGTCTAAGTATAGTTACTCCTACTTTTGGGGGGTTACCATTTCCTTGAAATACCTTTCCCTATCTTCACTCTCTGTATACATGTGTTTACTTTACAATTAAATACTTTAAAATTAAAGTAAGTCTCTGGTGGGCAGCATATCATTCAATCTTGCTTCTTATCCATCAGATACTCTATGTCTTTAATCATACTAGGACATTTAATCCATCTACATTTAAGGTTATGCTGTTTAAAAGGTTACTTTCTGTTTTGTAGATCCACTGTGTTTGTGTGAATTTATGTGTTTTGGTGTCTGTATGCTTGAACATCTTAATATGTTCTTTTGTATAATTACCGCTGGGCTTTCCCTTGTGGTTATGATGAGGCTTCCATAAAATATCTCAAATTAAACAAGCTACTTTAAAAATTAGAACACCCTGGGGCATCTGGGTGGCCCAGGAGGTTAAAGCCTCTGTCTTGAGCTCAGGTCATGATCCCAGGGTCCTGGGATCGAGCCCCACATTGGGCTCTCTGCTCAGCAGGGAGTCTGCTTCCCCATCTCTCTCTCTACCTGCATCTCTGCCTACTTGTGATCTCTGTCTGTCAAATAAATAAATAAAGTCTTTTTTAAAAAATAGAACACCCTCTTTTAAATTGATAACAACTTCACTTGATAGCATTCCTAAATTCTATACTTTCACTTTTCCCTCCTCCTCACATATTAGGTTATTGATATCACAGTTTACATATTTTTATATTGTGTGTCCAACAGCAGATTGTTGTAGTCATAGTTAATTTTACTCCATTTGTTTGCCATTACAACTATAATTTAAAAGTTAATCTTACACCAATATTACATTACAGAATCTAACTTTGATTATATGTTTAGCATTACCAGGGAGTTTAACACAACCATCATATGTTTTTATGGTATTAATTTGTATCCTTTCTCCTTGACTGAAAGAACTTCCTTGAGCATTTCTTGTAAAGCAAGTCTAGTGGTAATAACTCCCTCAACTTTTGTTTAGAGAAGCTGTCGTCTCTCTTTTCCTAGTCTAAGGCAGGTATAGAGCTCTTGGTTAACATTTTCTTGCTTTCAATATTATGAGTATATTACCCCATTCTATCCTCGCCTGGAAAGTTTCTGCTGAGAAATCTGCCCATATTCTTATTTGGTTTCCTTATATGTAAATTCTTTATCTTTTATGTTTGTGGTTTCAAAATTCTTTGAATTTAACTTTTGCAAATTTGATATTTCTCAGTGTTGTCCTATTTAATTCAGCCCATGTGAGGTCTTTTGGGTCTCATGGATCTGGATGTCCATTTCTCTCTCCAGGTTTGGGAAGTTTTTATCTGTTATTGCTTTAAATATGCTTTCTGTCCCATTCCCTTTCTCTTCTCTTTCTGTGATTCTCATTATTCTCTCTATATTCTTTTGATGGTATTCTATATTTCCTTGAGGATCTCTCCACTCTATTTTTTCCCCCTTTTGTTCCTCTCACTGGATAATTTCATAAACCCTGTCTTCTGGGTAAGTGGTTCTTTCTTTTGCAGGGCCAGGATTGATGTTGAAGCCTTCTCAAATTCAGTTCAATTACTGTATTTTTCAGGTCTAGGAATTGTTTGGTGTTATTGATGGTTTGTGTTTCTTTAAACTTCTTATTTTCTCTATGCATTGTTTCTTTAACTTTGTTGTTTGTATGTTCACGAAGTTCACCAAACTTCTTTTAGAGAATTATTATGAATTTTTGATCTGACCAGTCATAAATCTCCATTTTGTAGGGTCAGTTATTGGGGCTTTATTAGTTTCCTTTTGATTGGTGTCATGTTAACCTGAATTTTTTATGATCCTGATTCCTTACATACCAATGTAACATTTCAGTAACTGGTATCTCTTATAGACTTTACAGGTTGACTTTGGCAGAGACAGTCCTCACTAGTAAGCTTAGTTTGGGTTTCTCAGTGTGTCAGCTGGTAATGTCCCTAGGATGGAATCCTAAGTTGCCTGAATCCTCTCTCTGTTCAGGCTTCTGAGACCACTGGAGTTGAGTACCATAGTCAGTAGGTGGTGGGGCTATCAATTAGTTTCCTTGCTCTGGTAGGGCATCAGAATAGGTCCCAAATCCTCAACTCATTCCACGAGGACTCTCAACTCAAGTCAAACTGCAGTGGAAAACCTGGCCAGATGAGGCCACTGGTTTTCTCTGCAGATGGCAAAAGCCATGGGCCGTGCTCTCCATTCAACTGACAGTCTAGACAGGACTGTAGGATGCAGGTTTCCATGTACTGTGGTTAATTTTACCATTCAGGAGGGTTGAAGGCTGTATTCAGCAGTACACAGGGCTATGAATCAGTGTCCTTACACAGGTCTGGCTCCAAGGTTGGCAAGCTTCCTGTTTGAGGATCAAATTAGGCAGAACTGTGCAGCAACTTTCCTGTCTTAGCTCTGTAGGTAAGCAGGTCCACCTACGTAGCTTTACTTAGGTGTCACTGTAATCTGATTTTCAGGGTGAGCTACACAGATCCCTGGGGGCTCGTGTTAGATTTCTGGTTAGCCTGGGCTATAGGCTATATTAAGCAGTGTGCATTATTATAAATTAGCTTCCCTCCTTGTTGGGCTGCTAAACAGACTCCAGTTCTGGAAAGTTTCCTTTTCTGTATAGATCAAATTAGAAATGTGTGCCAAACTCCCTGGACAGAAGGGGTCACTGTTTTGGCTCTGAAGACACTGAGTCACAGACTGGGATCCTCATTCAAGTACTGAAGGGTAGGCTACCAAGATTCCCAAGAGTTCTGGTTCCTGGTTGGCAGTGTTGAAGCCTGGATTTAGCAGTGGATGGGAATAGAGATTCCCATTCATGCTGGGGTGAGGGGAGCCGCAGAGCAGTCCCCAATATTGGTGAAACTCTTGTTTGGGAAGCAAGTCAGGCAGAGCTATGTATCAAGCTCTCTGGCCAGGTTGGGTCACAGTTGGCCCAGGGTGATAGCTAGAGTGTTGCTGGACCAAGCAGTTTCTCAGGTCTCAGTCAGACTTCCTGGCCAGGTGGAATATGGAGCTATATTTAGCAATGAATGGGACTATGAATGAATTCCCTTACCCGGGCAAAAACTTCTCCAAGGCTGGGAGTGCTTTTTGGGGTCTTGACTTAAGCTGAGCCATGACCCAAGTTCCCTGTCAAACAGGGTCACTGACTTTGGTTTACAGATGGTCAGTGCTATTGAACAAGCTCTTAGCTTTAGTTTTCCTGGCCTAAGTAGCTTCCCAGTTGCCCCATCTAGGTTTCCTTGTTGGGTGGATCTAGGAGCTATACTCAGGAATAGATAGGGTTATGACTTAGCTTCCCTACCTGGGCAGAGGGGTAGACCAAGCTCCAGCAATGACAAAGCTCTTTGTTGGAGATTACAAATCAGACAGACCTCTGCCCTGCCATGTTCCCTGATCAGACTGTGCCACCAGTGTAGTTCTGTAGGTAAGCAAAACTGCTAATGAGAATTTCTTTTGGGTGTTGGGAGTAGGAACTCAGTCTGCCAAGATTTGAACACTGGTTGCTACAAACCCCTGCCACCTCTTCATTACAATTCAATTCTGAGTGGCCCAGTCCTACAGATTTCCCCATAGTACACATGGAGACCCAAGTGTGCCTATCAAAAAGCAACCCACAGTGCTGAGGGTGGGGCTGGGTGTCTACCTGGGTTCTCTCTTCACTCCTATACTAAAGAAAAGTATAGGGTCAGGGGAGTCCTCTTGTCCTTCTAATGTAGTTCATCTCAGTGTCAGTGGCCTCACCCCTGTGTTCCAGTGTTTTCTCAGCGGAGCCTTGTCTGTGAATATGTGTTATTCTTCTTGTGAAGTAGAAGGAAGTCAGTGATGGTAACATCATTCCTCCAGGATTTCTATTCCTCTATCCATCCCAAAGACATGGAAGGGTTATACTTCCCCACACCTTTGAAGTTCAGCATGGCCTTGTAACTTGCTTTATCTAATGAAAAATGAGTAAGAGTCACCCTGAAGCCTGGTATGGAGATGTTAATGTTCTAAGAGGTATAGTCTCTGGATCAGATCCTTGCAGGACTACAGACAGCAGAGCCCCCTCTCGAACTTAACTGATCATGTAGTATGCACAAGAAATAGTTCTTTGTGGTTTTGAACCCCTGAGAAGCAAGTTTGATTGTTCCTACAGCAGGCCCTCATCTACCCTAACTGATACACATGCCTGCCAAGACCTATAGTAGAGACAGAATCTGCAAAACATACCTATACAACAGAAATCATTTACATTTCCTAAATAAGGAAATTGAGGTTCAGTCATTAGCATGACTTAAATCACATAGTGAGTTAAAGTCTAAACAGTTGGAAGAGACAGTGGTCCATATTTCTAAGAAAAATAAGGATTTCAGTTTGATGCTGGAAAGAGTCATTTGGTTTCTTCAAAGGGAATCCTTTCCATAAGCTTTGATAGTTCCTTCCCTTAATAGCATTAATCTTTGGAAAGACAGAGCCAAAATATGGAACTAACTCCATGTGCAATCTCTCCAAGATGAAGTTCTTGGCTGAGGTCAAATGAGAGTGACTATAGAGGCATATATATATATATATACATATATATGTGTATATATATATATACACACACACACACACATACATACATACAGGTAGAGGCAGGTGTGTATGTATACACACACACACATAGGTATAGGTGTATATATATATATATATATAGGTAGAGGCAGGGGGCTGGGAAGGGCTTATCTTGAAAAATAACAATATACTATATGTTCAAAAGTAAGGTCTTCTCTGAAAAGAAAGACCCACAAGGAGATGCAAATATTTGCCAGTAAGATAAAGCTGTTTCTAATCTGTCTAAAACAGTACATGTTCAAATTGTAGGTGATAAAACATCACAGTAGTGGATGAGGTCATACAGGTAACTGTATAACATGAAGAAGAAAAAAAAAAGGAAATAATTCAAGGTATCAGTTCTGGTAAATCAGGTTTAGAAAGGCCACATCATAATACTGTGGCTTCCAGTCAACATATTACTGCACATTATCGAAACTGTCCAGTGTGGAATCCTATGAAGAAGGACAAATTTTTTACTGTAGTAAGTATATAAGCTATTAGAAACTGGCCCATTAAAACCCTCCCCTTATTTGATGGGCTATGATCTATATAAGCTTGCTTCTGTACACAGAAAGCAAGAAAAGGAAGATATCCAACTTCTTCTTAAAATGTTATCTCATCTGTAAAAACAAACCAACAAACTAATTATCCCTTTACCTGGAATGTTCTCCCACAGATGGAGACATATGGTCCCTAAACACAACTGCTCTATGAGAGTGAACTATATAAACATGTTTTATACTTTAGCAAAATAATGTTAAAAGAGGCAAAATGAAGCAAAGCTTAAGGTAGGGCAGAACAAGGAAGCCCTCTGCTCTCCCTCGACCCTGCATAGAGCCATTCAGTTGGTCTTGTTTAATGTGTCACCATTGAAGTATTCAGAGGCCCCCTTTCTCTTTCCTTCCTTTCTTGGTCTACCTCTTGGCCATTGACTTTCACGTAGGACTCCGCAACCATCCCCAAACTGGTCTTCCTGCCTCTGGTCTCACCTTTCCATCCCATCTCCAGTAGATGCCAGATTGATTTTTCAAAATAACAATTGGATCACATCACTACCCTAATTTTAAAGTCTTGTTAGGTTCCCTCAAATGAAATAAAAACACCTCATGACTGGGAAGACCCTTCCCAATGAGGCCTGTCTCTAGTTTTTCGTCTTACTCCCTAGTAGAGGCTTATGAACACTCTTTCCTTTAGTTCTGTGGAACCACAAGGAATTTCCTGAACCTGTATTCTCACCCTTTATTTCCTTCCAAACTCTTACCCTTCAAACTCTGAAGTAGGCATTTCTTTCTCCAAGAAGCCCCTCTAGACCTCCCACTTCACCCTAGCATTTTTGAGACTTGATTTCAGTTCTATCTCAACTTGAGCTTCACCACCAGTGCATTTTGAAGTCACTGAGATGAGGGAATCATTTTCATTTATTTTGTATCATGAGACATAATACATGGTGGTCATGTAAATAAAAAAAGGAGAGAGGGAAAAAGTGAAGAAGGAGGGGAAAAGAAAAAAAATACATCAACTCTCATGTCCTCAATATCTTGGCCCATAATCCTTTCTTCCATTTCATGGCTGTTCCAGCTACAGCTACAAATAAAACGTGACTATGCAGATATGTTAATAGTTGATGGAAATTTTACTACTATATAGTTAATACTTCTAGAAGTAACAGGATTTCTATAATGGGGTGTTATTGAAGAGGTATTTTCCAAGCTCAAAAGCTGATGTTTGAGATTAGATGTTGAAATAAAATAGCCATAAAAATGACAATAAAATAATTTATAGAGTTATACAATCTTTAAATAACATACATGGGTAATATCTTATGTGGTATTCAAGAACACCCAGTGTCTTATGTTAGGCGGGTAGTACAGTTTCCATCCTGCCTAAGAGGAAATGGAGGTTCAGAGCAGAGGTCATTCCTCAAGGCCACCTTCCAAGTCATTGGCAGAACAGGAGACGATATGCAAACCTCTGGACCTCACATCATTAAACTTCACTTTCCATACATCCTGCTGAGCCACTTTGCTCTAAATAAAAAGGCAAGGAAATTTCCTTGCCTTAAATGCTGCCCTAGGTTTAGACTGCCCTTTGTTTGGGATTTTATATTCAGCTTTCTATGCAAGTTGTTATAACTCAGCACTTACCCAGTAATCTTCTCCAAGGGAAAAAGTATCAATAGTTTTCTTGGGCTTATACTTTTTTACCTAAGATCTCAAAATTACTATTTCCCAAATATCTTCCCTGAAGTTTAAAGTGTATAAAACAAAAGTGTATAAAGAAAGGAAAGAAAAGCCATTGGTCCCATTAAGCCAAGGACTTTTGCTGCAACCAAAGACCAACTTCAAATGAAGATGTGATTCCTAACTTAGATTCAGGGAGGAATTTTTTGCATGAATAGAGGGAATTTATGATAAAATATTTAAGTATCCTTGGGCCTCCAGACAACAAAATTATACTTTAATTGGTCCATTTAATTGATCATTTGGTAAACATTAATCTCCTATACTTGGTATTATGTCTACCTAGAGCTTGCTTACTTACTAGGTTAAAACCCCAATCTTGGGAGCATTTTAAATCTAGTGGAATCCTCTTCTCTCTTCCTGAATTTCATTCTTGAATTCTTTATTTCCATGGCAAGAGACTTTTCTACCTGTCAAGTATGGAATTGCTCTGATGTGCGTCCCATTACCTTTAATTCCTAAAGTTGAACGGGTCAGTTTGAGGGACAAACAGATAGTTCTCTCACCCTTGGGGAAAGACAGAATCACAGGGAGGCCAGCTCATTAGGAGACTTTGTAAAAAGCTTCCCCGTGGTACTGCATTGGACTAGCAGACTATAAAGAGACCCAACCATAATTAAATAGTCCCAGAAATTCTTTGTGGGTTTCTATCTATGCCCATTTAGAAGGACACTAATTAGATGGGGAGTCCTTGTATGCCAGGCTCTCCTGAGGCAAAGAGGGGGCCTACCTTGGAGGATTCTCCCCGACCAGCAGAAGTGTCTGGCCTCTTCATTGATTCTCTAAATTATGCTTGCCCTAGTAATAAAGGCCTAACAGTGGGAGCCAGAAGGCTGCCTGCCTTTCTCCATCCGGGGGACGCTGCTTTCCCCCAGTGTGGGCTGCTGGGCATGAATGACCCCTTTGTCTTTATCCCAAATGTTTTGGCAGTGCTTCTGAAAACAGTGGTGAATGAAAAACCACATGGTTCTAATTGTTTTCTCTGGGATCAGACTGATTTCCTTAGGGGGTCTAACACACACACACACACACACACACACACACACACCAGTGCTTTGGGATCAACACTGTCCTTAGACTTCCCAGCTAATACCCCAAACTGTACATTTTTTTAAAGTACCAACACACACAGACAATTGCTTTCAGAGAGAACATCTTCGCTTCCGTTTGGTTATCAACCAGGTGAAAACAACAGGGTGTGATTTTTCTTTCCAATTAGAAGGTACACTAAGCCAAGAAAAGCCACCTGTTTGTATCAGAGAAGGTAGGAGACCCTGAGGAGAGGGCAGCAGTGTCTTGAATGAAGAAACAGATGAATAAACAACTGAACCAAGGTGGAAGGGAGTCAGAGAAATGGGTCTTTGCAAAACTACAAATACTATTTGGATGCTTCCTTTGCCCCAGTTACTGGGTCAGGGTACCCCAACTGTTGAATTTGGGGCTGGAGACTTCTTTGTTTTAGGGTCTGTCCTGTGCACTGCATGGTGTTTAGTAACATCTCTGCCTCTATCTGCCAGATAGCCGCAGCGACACCCTACCCCCAAGGGTGGTGATCGGAAATGTCTCTGATCTTGTCAAATATCCACTGTGGGGGTGCAGGTCGGGGCCAAATCATCCCTGATGAGAATGACTGAATTAGATGAGTCAGAAAGACAAGAACTGTGGCAATGTTCAACCAGGTGCTAGAAGTGCTGGCTGGGTGAGAATTCTAGCTCTGTCTGTTCCTGACCCACTACCCACCCTTCCGGAAACCCCCTCATAAGGTCACGAGGATTAAATGAGAAACCACATACAAAGCACTTAGCACCACGCCAGGTACACAGTGAAGATGTCCTAAACGTGAGCTGGTGTCAATGGCCTCCTCGTGGTTGTCTCTGCCGTGTCACGTGGATGGCAGACGTCTGAGAACAAGAGATTCACACATCCGCTGGGATCCTTTAAGGCTGCTCATGGTCATCAGTTCTGAAGTTTCCTGCCTCCATATTTCAGACTTAAGAGCAGCAAGGAGCTGGCATCCCCCATGACCCTTTGGCTCCCTCCTGGGGTACACACATGCTGGGGGCTGAGAAAGAAAGATATTTCCCACGGATGAAATGGCTGCTGACATTTTAACAAGCACATTCGGCAGGCCTTTGACCAGCCAGGGCCATAGGTCAGATTCCTGGCTCTCCCATTTTCCTTCCTCCCAAAAGAAAAGGTTGATGGTGCTAATGGATACTTTCAGCCTCTGGTTACAGCCTGGGAAGGATACGATGTCCCCACAATGTGGCTTTTGAGAAGATTTTCCTACCTCACCCTGATGCCCGTACCAACAGCCTGCACCCCACACACCCTGCACCCTGGACCTAGCTCCTCTCTTGTCCTCACGCCTCCCTTGGTTTCTCTCAGTCTCTCTCTGTCCTCACTCTTGTGTTCTGCTAAGTGTCCCTGCCACTCCTGGGATTGGAGATTTGTACCAGCCTCCTCACCACCCCTAATCCAGTGTATCCTCCAAGCCACCAACCGGTATTTTCCAGAACTATAACTATATCCATCGTTCCCTGCTTAAAGAACCTTCCATGGTTCTCCTTTTCTTTTGCTTGGACTGAAGACTCAGTATGACCTGTGAGCCCCTGAATGTCCTGACCCTCGCCTGCCTCCCTTCATCTTTCAAGATGTAGCTCTCCCTCATCCCCATTCACTGTCTGCTGCTTGGGCAAATAACTCCATTCAATTCCTTGAAAATGCCTTATTCCTTTTTAGGAGCTAATGCAACCTCTCAACACCAGAGACAGGATGCTCGGGGCCAATGGGACTGTCAAGAGTGTTTGAGGTCCAGAAAACAAATGTGGCAGATTATATATGGGAAAAGAAAACTGAGAAATCAAAATAAACAAATTTAAACACCCACACACGTCAACTATCACTCAATTCATATAATTCTATATAAATAATATGGATTAAATTATATCAATAAGTTATTTTGCCAAAACTGAAAAATTAAAAAAATAATGTGAGCTGTGCCCATGGATTTATATTTGATACAGAATGAGGTTGGGGTTTCTACCATCAGGAGAGGCTTGAATGTGAAAAGGTTTTAAAATGTCTCTTTCAACTCTGGACCTTTGCACGTATTTTTCCCTCCCCCCAATTTTATTGCTATGATTTACATCCAATACCATGGAAGTTTAAGGTATATGGCATAATAACTTGACATGTCTATATTCTGTGAAGTGATTACCAGAATAAGTTCACATTTATTACCTCATATAGTTACAGAACAATTTTTTATTGTGATGAGAACTTTGGGAATTAAGCCATACAGCATTGTGAACTGTAGTTATTATATATGACATCCCCAACCCTTATTTATCTTGTAAGTAGAAGTTTGTATGTTTTAAATACATGTACCTAATTCCCCCGCCCCTACCCACTGCCCCAATAACCACAAATCTCATCTTTTTTCTAATTTTTTTACCCATTGCATACATAATTGAGATCATACAGTATCTGTTTGTCCTAGTTACTTCACATAATGCCTTCAAAATCCATCCATGCTGTCACGAATGGCAGGATTTCCTCCTTTTTATGACTGAATAATATTCCTCTGTGTGTGTGTGTGTGTGTGTGTGTGTGTTACATAGACTTTATCCATTCATCTGACAATGGACATTTAAGTCATTTCCATGTCTTGACTATTGTAAATAATGCTGTAATAGACATGGGGTTGCAGATAGCTCCTCAACACAGTAATTTTTTGTTCCCTTTGGCTATATATCTTGGAGTGGAATTGTTGAATAAAACAGTACTATTTTTAGATTTTTAACTTTTGGAGAACCTGCATGCTGTTTTCTGTAAAGGCTGTACCAATTTACATTCTCACCAAGAGTAACAAGGGGTTCCCTTTCCTCTAGAGCCTCGCCTGCATTTTTTTCTTACCTCTTGTCTTTTTTGGCGATAGCCATTCTAACAGGCATGAGGTGAAATCTCCTTGAGGTTTTGATTTGCATTTCCTTAATGATTACTTTTCAAGTACTTCTTGGCCAATCTTCTTTGGAAAAATGTCTGTTTAGATCCATTGCCCGTTTTTATTTTATTTTTATTTTTTTTTAATTTCAGTGTTCCAGAATTCACCGTTTATGCACCATACCCAGTTTTCCATGCAATATGTGCCCTCCACAATACCCACCAGTCTCACCTAACCTCCTACCCACATCCCCTCCAAAACCCTCAGTTAGTTCCTCAGAGTCCACAGTCTCTCATGGTTCATCTCCCCCTCCAATTTCCCCCAACTCCCTTCTCCTATCTCCCCATGTCTTCCATATTATTCCTTATGCTCCACAAGTGAAACCATATGATAATTGACTCTCTCTGCTTGACTTCTTTCTCTTTTTTTAAAGATTTTGTTTATTTATTTGACAGACAAAGATCACAAGTAAGCAGAGAAGCAGGCCCCCCACTGAGCAGAGAGCCTGATGTGAGGCTTGATCCCAGGACCCTGAGATCATGACCTGAGTGGGAGGCAGAGGCTTTAACCCACTGTGCCACCCAGGTGCCCTGCTTGATTTATTTCACTCAGCATAATCTCTTCCAGTCCTGTCCATGTTGATACAAAAGTTGGGTATTCATCCTTTCTGATGGAGGCATAATACTCCATTGTATATATGGACCACATCTTCTTTATCCATTCTTCCATTGAAGGGCATCTTGGTTCTTTCAACAGTTTGGCAACTATGGCCATTGCTGCTATGAACATTGGGGTACAGATGGCCCTTCTTTTCACTACATCTGTATCTTTGGGGTAAATACCCAGTAGTGAAATTGTAGGGTCATAGGGTAGCTCTATTTTTAATTTCTTAAGGAATCTCCACACTCTTTTCCAAGGTGGCTGCACCAACTTACATTCCCGCCAACAGTGAAAGAGGGTTCCCCTTTCTCCACATCCTTTCCAACACTTGTTGTTTACTGTCTTATTAATTTTGGCCATTCTGACTGGAATAATGTGGCATATCAATGTTGTCCTCACCCATTTTAAAATTTATTTATTTAGCCACTGAGTTGTATGAGTTCTTTATATATTTTGGATATTAACATTTTACCATGAGAGTTTACTGCAAATATTTCCTCCCATCCCATAGGTTTCATTTGGTTGATTATTTCTTTTGATTTGAAGAAGTTTTTAAATTTGATGAAATCCAACTTATTTTTTGTTTTTGATTCTAGTATTTTTACTATCCTATCCAAAAATCATTGTTAAGTTCCATGTCAAGAAGCTTTTCCTTATGTTTCCTTCTAAGAGCTTTATGGTTTCAGGTCTTATGGTTTCGGGACTTCTATTTGAATCTTTAATATATTTTGAGGTAATATTTGTGAGTGGTGGAAGATAAGGGTCTAGGTCCATTATTTTACATGTGCATATCCAACTTCCTCAGTGTCATTTATTGAAGAAATGGTCTTTTCCCCTTTGAATACTCTTGACTCCCTTTTCAAATATTACTTAGCTGTATATGCATAGGCTTATATCTGGGTTCTTGATTCTGTGCTCTTGGTCTCTGTGTTAATTTTTATTCCAATACCATGCTGTTTTGACTGCCACAGTCTTATAGTATAGCTTGAAATCAAATAGCGTGGTGCCTCCAGCATTGACCTCTTTCTAAATATTGATATGGCTACTCAGGGTCTTGAGTGAACCACACAAATTTTGTGATTGTTTTTTCTACTTATGTTAAAAAAAAAATGCCTTTGGAATCTTGATAGGGATTACACTGAATCTACAGATGACTTTGGGTAGTATGGACATTTTAACAATGTAATTTCTAATCTGTGAGCACCAGATCTTTGCACATATTTGTGTCTTCTTCAGTATCTTTCATCAGTGTCTTATAGTTATCAGTGTAAAGATCTTTTACTGCATAAATATTTAGAGGCTACTGCAAATGGGATTTCTCTTTCAGATAACTCATTATAAATGTATAAAAACACTGATATTTTATGCTAATTTTGTATCCCACAAATTTACTGAATTTGTTGATTATATTTAACAGTAATTTGGGGAGGTCTTCTGGATTTTCTACATATAAAATTACGTATCTGCAAATAGAGACAGATTTACTCCTTCCTTCCTAACTCTGCTATCTTTTTTCTTTTTTCTTGAGTCCTGTGTTGAATAGAAATGGTAAGAATGGGTACATTTGTCTTATTGATCATAGTAGAAAAACTTTACAACTTTCACCATTGACTATAATTTTAGTTGTGGGCTCGTCACATATGCACGACCCTTAATATGTGGAAATATGTTCCTTCTACACCTAATTTGTTGAGAGTTTTTCATGAAAGAATGTTGCATTTTTATCAAATGCTTTTTCTGCACATACTGACTTGATCATATGATCTTCATCTTTCATTCTATTAATGGGAAGTATTCCATATATATTCACATATGTTGAACCATGTCCAATTCCCAGGAGTGAATCCCACTTGATCATGGGGTATAATCCTTTTACTTATTTTAAGTGTTATTTTAATGCCAGTATACTTAACATACAATGTTTTATTGGTTTCACACAATAAAACATTTATTGGTATAATACAGTGATTCAACAATTCTATGTATTACTCAGTGTTCATCATAATTAGTGTCCTCTTAATCCCCTTCACCTATTTTATCCACACACCCACCCATCTTTCCCCTGGTAACCATCAGTCAGTTTGGTTTGTCTATTTTCTTGCTCACTTGCTTCTTAAATTACACAAACAAATGAAATCATGTGGTGTTTGTCTTTCTCTGATTTATTTCAGTTAGAATTATACTCTCTATGTCCATCCATATTGCTGCGAATGGTGAGATTTCATTCTTCTTTATGGATGAGTAATGTTCCTCTGTATTTATATATAATGTCTTCTTTATCCATTCATCTATTGATGGATGCCTGGGTTGCTTCCATAATTTGGCTATTGTAAACAGTATTTCAATGAACATAAGAATGCCTATATCCTTTTAAGTTGGTATTTTTGTATTCTTTAGGTAAATTCCAGTAGTGGAATTATGAGAGGATATAGTAATTCTATTTTAACTTTTTGAAGAATTTCCATACTATTTTCCATGGTGGCTGTACAATTTGCATTCCCACCAACACTGCATGAGGGTTCCTTTTTCTCCACAACTTCACCAACACTGGCTTCTCATTTTTAATTTTAGCCATTCTGACAGGTGTGTGGTGATACCTCATTGTGGTTTTTATTTTCATTCCCCTGGTGATGAGTGATGCTGAGCATCTTTTCATGTGTCTGTTGGCCATCTATATGTCTTATTTGGAGAAATGTCTATGTCTTCTGCCCATTTTTAAATTGTAGTATTTGGAGTTTTCGGTGTTGAGTTTTGGGTTCCTTATATTTTTTGATTACCAAGACTTTATCAGAAATGTCCTTTGCACATATTTTCGCCCAGTCAGTAGGTTGTCTTTTATTTTTTTATTTTTTTTAAAAGATTTTATTTATTCATTTGACAGAGAGAGATCACAAGTAGGCAGAAAGGCAGGCAGAGAGTGAGAGAGGGGGAAGCAGGCTCCCCGCTGAGCAGAGAGCCCGATGCGGGACTCGATCCCAGGACCCCGAGATCATGACCTGAGCCGAAGGCAGAGGCTTTAAACCACTGAGCCATCCAGGTGCCCCAGTAGGTTGTCTTTTAGAACAGTTGATTGTCTGCTTTGCCATGCAGAAGTTTTCTGTTTTGATTTAGTCCCAATAGTTTATTTTTGCTTTTGTTTCCTTTGCATCTGGAGACATATCTAGAAAAATGTTGCTGTGGCTGATGCTAGAGAAATTATTGCTTGTGCTCTCTTCTAGGATTTATATGGTTTCGTGGCTCACATTTACGTCCTCAATACATTCTGAGTTTATTATTGTGTATGGTGTAAGAAAGTGGTCCAATTTCATTCTTTTGCATTTTTCCCAGCACCATTTGTTGAAAAAATGATCTTTACCCTCATTGCATTTCTTGCCTCCTTTGTTGAAGATTAATTGACCATATAACCATGGGTGGGTTTCTGGCCTCTCTATTCTGTTCCATTGATCCATGTTTTTGTGCCAGTACCATACTGTTTTGATTACCACAGATCTGCAGTGTATCTTGATACCTAGGATTATGATACCTCCAGTTTTGTTCTCTTTAAATATCGCTTTGGCATTTTGAGATTTTTGTGGTTCCCAACAGATTTTAGGATGGTCTGTTCTAGTTCTGTGACAAATGCTGTTGTTATTTTGATGGGATCACACTTAATCTCTAGAGGGTTTTGGGTAGTATAGACATTTTAACAATTTTCTTCCAAACCTTGAATATGGAATCTTTGCACTTGTTTGTGTTGTCTTCAATTTTTTTCATCAGTGTTTCATAGTTTTCAGAGAACAGGTCTTTGACTTCCATGGTTAAGTTTATTTGTAGGTATTTTATTATTTTGGATGCAATTGTAAATGGGATTGTTTTCTTAATTTTTCTTTCTGCTACCTCATTATCAGTGTTTGGAAATGCAACAGACTTCTGATGTATTTATATTGAGTTTTGGATGTTGTGACTTTACCAAATTCACTCATCAGTTCAAGTAGTCTTTTTGTTGGAGTCTTCAGGGTTTTCTATATAGATTATTCTGTCATCTGCGAATAGTGGAAGTTGTATCTTCCCCATCAATATGGATGCCATTTATTTATTGTCTGATTGCTGTGTCTAGAATTTCCTGTACTACTGGTTTTGATATCAAGGTCATGCTGGCCTTAGAGAATGACTTTGGAATCTTACTTTTCTGTTTTTTGGAATAGTTTGAGAAGAATAGGTATTAACTCTTCTTTAAATGTTTGGTAGAATTCACCTGTGAAGCTCTCTGGTCCTGGACTTTTGTTTGTTGGGAGTGTTTTTGATTACTGTTTCAATTTCATTGCTGGTAATAGGTCTGTTCAAATTTCCTGTTTCTTCCTGCTTCCGTTTGGGAGGTTTAAGCTGTCTAGGCATTTATCTGTTTCATTCTGTTGTCCAGTTTGTTAGCATATAATTTTTCATATTACTCTTAAAATCCTTTGTATTTCTGTGGTGTCAGTTTTTTCTTGGCTTTCATTTCTGATTTTGTTTGAGTCTTCTGTCTCTGTGTCTCTTCCTGTGTGTTGGTGTCTCTTTCTTGCTGAGTCTAGCTAACGTTTATCAATTTGGTTGCCCTTTCCAAAGAATGAACTCCTGGTTTCACCCATTCTATTGTTTGTTTGTTTGTTTGTTTTGTTGTTTTTGTTTGTGTTACATTTTTTTGTTTGTTTTAATTTCTATTTATTTCTGCTTTAATCATTAATTTCTCTTACTGGTTAGGGTTTTTGTTCTTTTTCTAGCTCGTTTAGGTGAAAGGTTATTTGAGATTCTTCTCACTTTCTTGAAGTAGACCTGTATAAACAGGTCTCCTACAATAGCTTTTGCTGCATTCCAAAATTTTGGATCATTGTGTTTTAACTTGCATTTGGCTCCATGTATTTTTTATTTCTTCTTTGATTTCTTGATTGACCCATTAATTGTTTAGTACCATTTATTTAACCTCCATGTATTTGTGTTCTTTGCAGATTTTTTTGTTGTTGTTTTCTAGTTACACAGTGTTAGGGTTGGGGAAAATACATAAATGACTTCAATCTCTTTTGAATTTATTGAGCCTTGTTTTGTGGCCTTATATGTGCTCCATTCCAGAGAATGTTCCATGTGCACTTGAAAAGAATGTGTATCCTGCTGTTTTAGGATGGAGTGTTCTCAATATATGTTAGATCCATCTGGTCTCACGTGTCATAGAAAGCCCATTTCTTTGTTGATTTTATGTTGTGATAATATATCCATTGATGTGAGATGTTAAAGTCCCCTACTATTATTGCACCACTATCATTTATGTCCTTTGTTTGTTATTAGATGTTTGATGTATTTAGGGGCTCCTATACTGGGTATATAAATATTTATAATATATCTTTCTGCTGGATTGTTCTCTCTATGATTATATAGTGTCCGTCATTGTCTCTTCTTACAGTCTTTGCTTAAAATCTATTTTGTCTGATATAAATATTGCTACCCTGGCTTTCTTTTCACTTCCATTTGCATGATTAATACATTTCTATCCATTCATTTTAAGTCTTCGTGTATCTTTAGGGCTGAAATGAGCCTTCTTTAGGCAGGATATATAGAGGGTTCTTACTTCTTATCCATTCCGTGACCCTATGTCTTTTAATCAGAGCATTTAGTCCACTTAGATTCAAAGTAATTACTGATAGTTATGTACTTCCATTTTGTAACTTGTTTTATGGTTGTTTTTTGAAGTTCTCTGTTCTTTTCTTGTCCTCTTGCACAGTTTGCTCGCTTTTTAAAGTAATACACTTGGATTCCTTTCTCTTTATTCTTTGCACATCTATTACCAGTTTTTGATTTGTGGTTACCATTAGGTTTATACATAACATGCTATGCATACAGCAGTCTATATTAAGTTGATGGTTGCGTAAGTTTGAATTTATTCTTTACTCCTCTCCTCCCTACCACTGATTTTCATAGACACTTAATTTTACTGCTTCTGTGGTTCCTATTTTTCTTGTTCTTATTGTCTTTCCTTTCCACTCAAAGGCTTCTCTGTAACATTTCTTTTAGAGCTTGTTGAGTGGTGATGAATTCCTTGAATTTTTGTTTGGAAAACTCTTTATCTCTCCTATTCTGAATAGTAGCCTTGCTGGAGAGAAAATCTTGGTGACAATTTTTGGTTGTTTTTTTGGTTTTTTTTGTTTTTTGTTTTTTCCTTTCAGCACTTTGCAGGCCAGAAGGGAGTGGCAAAATAAAATCAAAATTGCTTCTGAAAAATCAGAAATCAGATAGTAGCCTTATGGGCTTTCCCTCGTATGTAACTGTTTTCTTTTGCTGCTTTTAGAATTATTTATTACTGCTTTTTGCCATTTTAATTACTGTGTGTCTTAGTATGGACCTCCTTGGGTTGATATTATTGAGGATTCTCTGTGCCTCCTGGACCTGGATTTCTGTTTGCTTTCTTAGATTTAGAAGTTTTCAGCTATTACTTTTTCAAATTTTCTGCCCCCTTTCTCTCTATTCTCCTTCTGAGATCCTGTATATGTTATTACACTTGATGGTGTTGCTGAGTTCCCCTACTCTATTTTCATTTATTACACTTTTTTTTCTGCTTCTTGTTCAGCTTGATTGCTTTTCATTACTCTGTCCTCAAGGTTTGCTGATCTATTCTTCTGCTTCCACTAGTCTAATATTTAATTTTGCTTATTGAGTTAATCTCTGATTTTTTTTTAATGTTTTCTCTTTGTTGAAATACTCACTGGAGGTTTCCTTTCTTTTCTCAAGGCCAATGAGTGATGTAATCAATCATCATCATCATCAATCATGATGATTACTTTAAATTCTTTATCAGCCATATTACTTACCTCCATTTCATTTAGCTCTTTTGCAATGATAGTGTCTTCTTTTTTTTTTAATTAATATATATTCCTTTGTCCTCTCATTTTGTCTAGCTCTCTGTTCCTTTTTCTGTGTGTTAAGAAACTAAGCTATGTCTCCTCTTCTTAAAAGTAGTGGCCTTATGAAGAGAACGTCCTGTATTGCCCTCCAGTGAAATTTCCCCTGTTCACCTGAACCAGAAGCTACAACTGAATCTGCTGTGTGTTTTGCAAGTGCCCTACTATTGTGGTTGGGCCACATTTGCCTTCAGTCCAGTCATCTTTAGTGGCTCTCTCTGCCTGTTGTGGGCAGGGTTTGAGAGGTAAATTCTTTTAAATGGACTGCTTTCTTCAGATTGGTAGTATTTTCTTGAGAACTTTTGCATCTCTAGTCAGAAAAATTTTTCCTTAACTTTATTTTATTGTACTGTCCTCATCTGGCATTGGTATCCATGCAATGCTGGCCTTGAAATTAAATATAGGAATGTTCCTCTTCAGCTTTTTGGGAGAGTTTGGCATTAATTATCCTTTACTTAATCAGAGAAGCCATCTAGTCCTGAACTTTTGCTAAGATTTTTATCACTTATCCAATCTCCTTGCTACTTATTAGCTGTTAAGTTTTGCTATTTCTTTCTGATTCAGTCTTCATTATGTTGTAATTTCTAGGCATTGATCCATTTTCTCTAGGATGTCTACTCTGATGTTCACAGAAACACAAAGCATCTAAGAGACTACTGAAAGATTGGCTGTAATGTCTCCTCCTTTCATTTATAATTTCTTACTGATTTGGGTACTCTTTTTTCCTTGCTAAGTCTACCTAAAGATTTGTCAATTTTGCTTATCTTCTCACGGAACCAACTCTTAATTTTGTTAATCTCTTCTATTGTTTTCCTGTTCTCTATTTAATTTGTTTAAGCTTTAACATTTTTTTTTCCTTGTTTGGATTTACTCTGTTCTTTCCTTGTTCTTGAATATATACAAAGTTAAGCTGTTTCCCATAAGCTTTGGTATGTTGCTTTCTCATTTTCATTTGTCTTAAAATACTTCTTTATCTTTTTAATTTTTTATGTGTTGGCTCAGAGTGTTGTTGGATTGCCATGTACCTGTAAATTCTCCAGTTTTCCTCCTTTTAATGACTTAATTGTGTTCAGAGAAGATATTTGTTATGATTTCCGTTGTCTTCAACTTGTTAATACTTATTTTGTGGTCTATCATTAGCATACACAGAACATTTCTCTAGAGTAGATCTTAAGAATGTATATTCTGCACTTGTGAGATAAAAGGGAGCTAACAGTCACATAGAGAAAATTTTGTCTAGGGGTGCCTGGGTGGCTCAGTCAGTTAAGTGTCTACCTTCTGGTCAGGTCATAATTCCTGGGTCTGGGGATAGGCCTCCATGTTGGCTCCCTGCTCAGGGGGGAGCCTGCTTCTCCTCTCTCTGCTATTCACCCTGCTTGTGCTCTCTGGCTCTCTTTCTGTTAAATGAATAAATAAAAATCTTTTTAAAAAATAGAAAAAGAAAAACATTTTTGTCTATAATGTGATTGTTTCCTTATCAACTTTTTTTTCTGGATGCTTTATCCATTTTTGAAAGTAAGATATTAACATATCCAATTATTACGTTATTGCTGTTTATTTCATCTAGGTTTTTTAAAAAGATTTTCTTTATTTGACACAGAGAGAGAGAGATCACAAGTAGGCAGAGAAGCAGGCAGAGAGAGAGGGGGGAGCAGGGTCCCTGCTGAGCAGAGAGCCCTATGCAGTACTCAATCCCGGGAGCCTGAGACCATGACCTGAGCCAAAGGCAGAGGCTTAATCCACTGAGCCACCCAGGTACCCTATTTCATCTAGTTTTAATAGTACTTCATGTATTTTGATGCTTCAATGTTAGGTGCATAAAGATTTAAAAAACTGTGAATATGTTTGAAGAATTGACCTCTTTATCATTAAATACTGACCCACTTGTCTCTTTTTACCACTTTTAACTTAAAGTGTATTTTGTCTGATAAAAGGATAGCCATTCCTGATTTTTGTTTTTTGGCTACCCTTTGCTTGAAATATCGTTTTTGATTCCTTCACTGTTTATGTCTGTTTGAAGTAAATCTCTTATTGGCAACATATCATTGCATCGTGACTTTTAATCCATTCAACCACTCTGTCTTTTGACTGGAAAATGTAAGCTATTTATGTTTTAAGTAGTTATTGATATATAAGGACTTAAGTTTTCTGACTGTTTCTAGATCCTTTTTACTTGCTGCTTATCCTGCTGTTTCCTTGCGATTTGCTGACTTTTTATAATCGGTATGCTTTGCCTTCTTCATGATGATCTTTTGTACAACTACTACAGAGTTTCACTTTGTGGTTATGAGGCATATATATGATATCATACAATCCAACACCCCCATTTTAAACTGAGGATAACTTATTCTGAAACATATACTTTCACTCTCAACCACCAATTTAAATTTATTGATATTATAGTTAACGTGTTTTTATATTGTATATCCAGTAACAGATTGTTGTACTTATGGTTATTTTTAATATATTCACTTTTAAACTGAATTATACACCAACATCATCATAAAGAATTCTGACTTTGACACTACATTCATGTTTTTCCTATGTTACTCAGCATCCTTTTACTTGTACTCAAAGTAACTCCTTTCAGCATTTCTACAACTGGTCAAGTGGTGATGAGCCTCCCCCTCAGCTTTTGTTCAGGAGTTATCTGTCCTCCATTTCTGAAGGATAGCTTTGCCAGGTATTTAATTCTGGGTTTACAACATTTTTTCTTTCAGTATTTTAAATATTTCATCCATATTCTGGCATAAAAAGTTTCCATTGAGAAATAGAATATTAGGAGATTACCTTGTATCTGACTTTTCCTTTTTTTTTTTCTTGTGGTTTTTCAAAATTCTTCATCTTTGACTTTTGACTATTTAATTATAGTTTGTCTCAGGGTTACCCTATTTGGGTTCAACCTATTTGGGATCCTTTAGGCTTCGTGGATCTGCATGTCCATTTCTCTCCCATGTTGTGAAAATTTTTAGTCAAGCTCTGAGTTTGTGGGGGTGCCACTGATGAAGAACATCTGAATAGGACCGATGGCTTCATTCTCTGTCCTAGTGCAGCTACTGCATAGATTCCACAGTTGCCTAGATTGTCGTGTCGGGCTGTTTAGAGGGGCGGGATTGGGTAATCTATGGCTCAGGAGCAGAGCTATGAATTAGCTTTACTGCTTCAACAGAGCAGCAGAAGATGCATTAAGGTTAACACAGCTTGCATCAGGCAGGACTGTACACTTACTTCCCTGGTCATAGCAGGCCAATGGTTTGCTCTGCAGCTGGGGACAACCACTGGCTGTGTTCTCCGTTCAAGTGCTACTGTATAGAGAGCTGAGGATGAGCTGTACAGCTTCCCATATGGTTAGGTTTACCGGGTGGGCAGACTGAATGCTGTATTCTGCAATGTTGGGGCTTCAAATTAGTCTGCCCATGTTGTACAAGAAACTCAAGTTCTTACTCGGAAACCAAATTAGGGAGAAATATGCACCAAGTTCCCTGACCTGACAGCCCTATCTGCAGAAACAGGGCACTAGCCTGTTTCTGGACTCTATATTTCCAGCGCCACTATAATCAGAGTTGCTGGATGGGCTTCGTGGATTCCCTGGAAGTCTGAATAGGCCTCCTGGTCAGGAAGGCTAGAGGGAGTATTCAATAGTGGGAAAGGTTATAAATTAGTTTACTGCCCAGGTGGGGCCTCAGAAAAGGCCTGTGGACTGGCAAGGTTCTTTGGGAACCAAATCAGGTATAACTATGAACCAAACTTGCTGGTCAGCTTGGGCCACTGTCTTGGCTCTGCATATGGGCAGAGGTTTCCTGTTCAGGCAGGGAAGGGATCTATACTCAGAAGTAGGTGGTTCTATGAATTAGCCTCCCTGTCCAGGTCGAATGACTGAACTGGCTTCAAAGTTAGTTAGGCTTATTATTTGGATTCCTGAATCTGGAAGACCTGCACCTTGCCAAATTCTCTGGTCTGATTGGGCCACTGTTGGCAATATCTTAGGTTGGGATTTATAGTTGGATGCCACTGTACTAGGGACTGGGTATGCCAAGGTCTGACCACGGTTACTGTTAAGCCCCATCCTCCTTTTCCATTGTTCTCTGATCCCCAATGTTGAAGTCCTGCAGACTCCTCCACAGTTCATAGGAAGTGAGACCCTAGTGGGCTGCCAGAATGCAACTGATCATGTGAGGGGTGCTGGATGTTCACCTTGGGCTCTTTCATGCCACTAGATGTGTGGTAGGCTCAGAGGGGCCCTCTCTATGGAGTGCTGTCAGTGGAGCCTCCCCACTCTTATTCTAGTCTGTCTAGGTCTCTGTGGTACAGGGGAATGCCTCAGCCTTATCTTGTTTTAAAAATCTTAATAGTTGGGGTTGCCTGAGTGGCTCAGTGGGTTAAGCTTCTGCCTTCGGCTCAGGTCATGATCTCAGGGTCCTGGGATCATGCCCCACATGGGGGGCAGGGTCAGCGGGGAGCCTGCTTCCCCCTCTCTCTGCCTGCCTCTGTGCCTACTTGTGATTTCTATCTGTCAAATAAATAAAATCTTAAAAAAAAATCTTAATAGTTGGGTCTTGCCCATGGATCATTGTCTCATGAGGGGGACTAAATTTGGGAATAATTGGGACACCTGTGTGGCTCAGTTGGTTGAATTTCTGCCTTCAGCTTGGATCACGATCCCTGGGTCCTGGGATCAAATCCTGAATAAGGTTTCCTGCTCAGTGGGGAACCTTTTTCTCTATTGTTCCTCTGTTTGTGCTCTCTTGCTTTGTGAATAAAGTTGGGAACAACCTTTGTTACAATCTTGATGACATCACTCTCTGCATGTATTCTCTTTCTGCAGAAAATGGTCTCCAGTATCTCCACCTAAAACAATTGTTTCTTATTCTTTAAGATTTAACTTAGAGGTCTTCTCTTCTGTGTGCCCTGGGTTCTCTATCAGCCCTTTTCTGTCTGAAAGTATGTATCTCTTGCCAGATTTGGAGGGAGAGGAAGGACAGGGCCACATTTTTATGTTTAAGCAGTTCTCAAGTGCCTAGAACTTGCTATTTAATGGATAAGTGTTCACAATGGTAATAACAATGGCAATAATCATCTAGGTGCACTTCACTGGTAGACCCAGAACCTTAACTCTCAGACTATGTGAGAAGTGCTCTTTCTTCAGTTGTTGTAACTGTATCAGAACACACTGTGCTCTGACTGTGGGTCAGGTCATGTAACACCAGGTAGCCATTAGCTGATCATGCTGATGACTGATGATTTACCTGTTCAGCTTTTTCTCTCCAGACTATAACATGGTAATAAATGAGACTGGCAACTCTCAGATCTGCTGCTGCCCATCATTAGTATCTCCAGGGTGTGGCATGGCCTATCTCCCTGCAAAGTAAGATCCTAAGGGAATTACTCGGGATTGAAACAAGGGACCAGCTACACTGGGAATATCGTGGCAAACAAAGTCTTTTGTGGCTGAAGAAATGAAATTCTGAGCATTTGAAACATTATATGTCCAGCCATAAAGCATTCCTGGCTACTGTGCCTAAGGGAACTGTTGAAATTACATAAAACACTGTCTCTTTCTCCCCTTTCAGGGATTGGGTGTGAGAGGAAGGAGGAAGCCAGAAGAGGCATGTTCTTATTTCATGAACCAGATCCTTTCTTCATCATTGTTCATTAAAACTAAGGGGAGAGAGCAGAAGTTGCCTTGAGCAGTGTTTTTTTTTTTTTTTAAATGGCTTTTGGTATGAGTCAGGCTTGGGTTTGAAGCCCAGCTCTGCCCCTTAGAAGCTATGTGATCGGGAGAAAGATTACATAACTTCCACCAAGGCTCAGTACACTCCTTTGCAAATGGGTATAACATGTACCTTGAGGTCATATATTTAATAACAAACAGAGTGTCCATGTTTCATAAGCAATGACTGGTGCTGTTGGACATCACATGTGCTGGGTGAGACTGATCCTGGCTCTAGTACCACTCTACCCCTATCCCTTCACCTAAAATTGAATTTTCATCTTTGGAAATAGAATAATAAAAGATAAAAATGCTTTCCTGATAAATCCTGCTCTTAAGGACCCTACTTTAAAGTAAGCCATGGCAAACACAGCCATAAGTTTCATTTTGAAATCTTCCTCCTGTTGACTGGGGACAACAATTAGTCATTTGAGAGAGGTTTCCAGAAAGAGTGGGACATCAGAGAAAGCCCTGGAGTGGAATTTTGGATACTTGAGCTATGATCTCAAATTTACCTTCCCACTGGATGGCTTTAGAGAGAAAACAATATTAGTCTGTACAGTTTCAGGGATAGCACTGTTTGTAAAGTGCTTTAACAAAACAGAAAGTTAACAGATGTTATGATCTGGAAGGTATATTAATCATATGGGTCTATATTATTTCATTCTACCTCTTTAGTGACTATCTTCATCTATAATTACCCTTGTTAGTGTAGGACTTTGTAAGTTAAAGGTTACACAACAAATAAGTGACTGAAAGAGGATTTGAATCCCCAGATACGATCCCAAAGCTGATACTCCACTGTTACTGGGCTACTTTGAACCTTAAGAGTAGGGTTATCAGACATAGCAAATAAAAAATATGATACCCAGTTAAATTTGCATTTCATATAAACAACAAACTTTAGAAGTATAACCAAAATGTTATTTATATTTAAAATGCAAGATGCCCAGTTACATATGGGTTTAAGATATTTTTATCTAGCACTACCCTCCTTAGGAGGCTCATGTCACATGCACCGGTGGGAAGTGGCATCTTAGAGCATTTTCAAAGACACCTAAAGGTTGTTTTCAAGGAATTGTGCCCTTCAGAAATAATAAACACATTCTTTCATAATAGAAATTGTAAGAATTTCAACAAAACCAAGAGAAAGGAAATCTCCAGAGGTAATTTAGAATGTTTTCTAGATGATCTTAACATAGGTCTAGATATTTCAAAGCTGTGAAGACCAAGAACTGCAAATCATGGTTGGTAGTGGCATGTATCATAGACACACAGTCTTGGCTGGTAAACTCAGGTCCCAGAACCCTAGCCAAAGAACTTTTCTGTCACCCGGTACTCACTGAAACTCTACTACAGTCAGTCACCATGTTGGCATGTTATTATGGCATCTCATTTAGAATCAAGACAATGCTGTGAGGTGTGATAACCCCATTTACTGACTAACAGTGATAGAGAAGCAAATGCCACAGCTCATGAGTGGCAGAGCTGAATTTGATGCAGGTCTATCTGAAAGCTATACCAGCATCATGCTGTGTACTTCAAGGGAAGTCAGGTTGGCTACAACCTAATAATGATTGAGATGTTACAGATAGTTGTTGAGTAGTCCTGTGTAATAGAGTTCAAATTGTTCTTTTTATAGTCATGTTACCTGAGTGTTTTTATCTATGTTCGTCTGTACCCATCTTAAACCCTATGTCTTTCAGGAACCATGCTTCATGCTTGCCGTGAGAAATGGCCCCTTTTCTTTTTTTTTTTTTTTTAAGATTTTATTTATTTATTTCACAGACAGATCACAAATAGGCAGAGGGGCAGGCAGAGAGAGAGAGGGGGAAGCAGGCTCCCTGCTGAGCAGAGAGCCCGATGCGGGGCTCGATCCCAGGACCCTGGGATCATGACCTGAGCCGAAGGCAGAGGCTTTAACCCACTGAGCCACCCAGGCACCTGAAATGGCCCCTTTTCTACACCCCCAAAGTATTCCCTGACTTGGCTTTCAATGGCATAAAGATTTGGACTCTCAGTGTTGTACTGGGCACTTCCTCTCCCACGGTGTATTCTATTGGTGGTCTTCTACAACTACTAGCATAGCACAGTAGTTAAGACTATAGGTTATGGAGTCCTACTACTGGATCTACCACTTAATGGCTGTGAGACCCCTCCATGCCTCCATTACTTCATCTTTACATGAGAGATGGTAATACCCATCTCAAGGGGGTGTTGTGAGGACTGAATGAGTTAATCCATCAGTCACTTAGGACAGTGCCTGGAACACAGTAAGTATTCAATACATATATTATTATTACTTTAAAGTTACCATGATTTGAAGTGCTGGCAGGCAACAAACCCAGGGCAGAGCAACGCACATGCAACATGTCTTTCTAGCCTCACAATCCTCCTACAAGTAGATGCCATTATTCAAACAACAAATCAAGGAGGGAAGAGGAAAACCCTGTCTAACCATGGAGCCCACACTCTCAATCCCGACCTTCTGTTCTCATATTTCCCTCTTAATTTCCTAGAGCTTCCAGAAGGTACTCCAAAATGGTGATTACAGTGAAATACATTATTTTTCTATTAACATAACCTATGAAGAGATCAACATGTTTCTCCTCCACAGAATTGAAGGCCACTGACTTGTATAGATGTGCAAATAGAAGAATTATACAGCAGAGGTTTAATGAGGCCATTCCAGTATAGGTGTGACCATCACCCTGACTTAGTTTTCAATATGTGAGCTGCCTTTTATGTACAATGACATGACTACTCCAGGTCTCAGATTCTGCCTTGGGCCAGGAGGCTAATACAAATTAGTTGTACAAGGGTCATAAATATTCAAATACTTTTTCTATCCTTTATTCCTTACAATGATACCTTTTTTAAAAAGTTAGCATACTATTTTACTAACCCCAAGCTGGGGTGGAATAGGAGGAAAAATCAAAGAAAATCTTTAGATCTAGATCACACAACATAACACCATCAATACCCACACTTCTGCTGCTGTAAGAACATACTATACCAAGTGAATTCTCTGTCTTGAGCAAACCACGCTTCAGCTGAGTATGTAATCTCTGCAGAGGTCTACTTCTAGCATACCAAAAACTCTAGACAGTTAACTTTGCTAATGAATAAGAACGGTTCTTTTTACAAAGGCCTGAGCAGGGTTTGTCCTAGCCACAGGTGAACAAATGAACCATTTCAGGCAGTGGCAGCTTCAGGAAGATACTGCATCTTCACAGATGAGCAAAGTCTATGAAAATTTTCATGCAGCATTGGGAGACATGAGGTTTAGGACCCATCTTGTAATAGATCCAGGGATGTCCTCTCAAAACTGTTTGGGCAAATTTCCTAGCTCTGCTGAACCTTAGCATCTTCTATGAATCCGAAAACCATGCTTCTCAGAATTGTGACAGGCACACAATGAGGTCACAGATGTCAAAGTGCCCAGTATGATAGCTTTTTACCAATTATGATATTTTGTTAGGGAACTTGACCTCCCCATCATCAATCTTACCTTTAGTGATAGTATACACATTTCTGATTTAGGGAAACAATGATTATTTGATCAAACTGATAACTGATGTGGCCATTGAAATTCAAAAAAAAAAAAAATCTCTGCCTTTGCTATTTAACAGTACTGATTTTCTGGGTTTTCCCTTCTTCCCCACTCATAGTTCAGTTATCTGAGTGAAAAAGACCATGCTAGAGCTATAAAAATATGATTGCATTGCTGTTGCAAGTTCCCAAACTCAGATGGTTATAACCTGATGCCGGGCATTCCAATTTTAACTATCTACTGCTGTTTTTATTTCATAAAGCCACTAAAAACATCCGGCACTGCTTTTATATACATCACTACTTTTATGGCTTTTGTGTCATAATAAAAAGCAGCTCATTGGAAGCTGATGGCTTTTTTTCCAGCAGAAAAAAAAAAAAAAATAGCAAACTGAGAATAAGACATCTTTGTGTAGTTTCTCTGCCTTCTAACTCCGTACCATGCAATCAGTTCATGTTCCTCCAGGCTTCCAGGCTATTTTTCCCAAAAAGCTATTTGTAAGGCATTGCCCTGTTCAACCTTCAAAGGCTCCCCATTACATTGATTTGGAGGCTGTACATCCTTAGCCTAACCTTTAAGATGTCTAGTATCTTTATAACTCACTTTTGTTTTTATAAACAAAATACCTGGTTTGCTCTCCATCTTCTTGCGTACTCATGGTTTCATCCACATTGTGCTTTCTCCATCATTTTTGGGAAGTCCTCTTCCTTGATTCTTTCTGTCAGGTTAATTCTTACAAATGGAAACCCTACTTTCTACCCAGCTTTTCCAGGAAATCCTCCCTGGGATTTCTCCCTCTCTCAACTCTTAGCAGAACTTACTGCCGTCTTTTCTTTCAACATAATCATGCTCTGCCTAGTCATGTGGCTTTGGTGGTTGCTTCGAGTTACTACTCATGTAGTTACTACTCATGTGACTCTCTAAATCTAGATACAAATTTCGCTTGGATTAGGAAATTGTTCACTGATAATAAATACCTAGTGACATGAGTAAGGGCTCTGGGTTTGGTTATCAGCTCTCATTTTCAGACAATTCTGATTCCTAGAAAGTCCCTTGCCTAAAGGTCACTTTGTTTAGTTCATGTGAACAAATGGTGGTTGACACTGGAGGGTACGGTTGGCATAATGCCACACATGGAGACTGTGGTTCCTTGTCCAAATCACTTTCAGTCTAGGTAAAATATCCATTTAAGCCTCTTCTCCCATTAAATCTTGTATCAAGCTAAACCTTGTAATTATTGTTGAATAATCAGCTCTAGAGGAATATGAAGAATAATTCTTTGAATCTGAAAAATAACCATTTTCTTCCCTATCAGCATCTCTCCTCCTAGCTACTCAGCTCAGTGCCCTCCATTTCTTGCCAGTGTGAGTTCTTCCACAGTTCTGGTCACCCGACCTGTGACTGCTGCTCCCTCTTGGGAGTGAGTCATAAACAAGGAGCCATGTGTCCTTAGCTCTTACCATTGATAGATCTTTCTACTGATAGTCCAACAGTCCCTAATTATAGATCATATGGTCAGTTAGGTGAGTGAGACCCAAAGCCAGATCAATAATCCTCAGCACTGGACTATCACCAAAGTCGCTAAGGTCCAGAAACTCTGAAATCCCACTTCCATAGTGGGCGACTGGCCCTTTTCAAGATAGGCAGGTGCTGAGTGCAACAGCTTCAGCTGTTCTTGACCTGAACATCCTCACATGCCACCTCTGCATGGGTTTCACACATGCTTCCCTGACTTGACTTGTCCTGTCCCAAAAATTTCCACTGTGCCCCACACAGCCCCTGATTTATCATAGCCTTCTAGAGGGGATCTCATTCTGGTCCAATTACAGGCTCTTCCTTAGCCACAGTCCTCAACTGACAGTATCCCTGTGACAGGTTACAGTAAGCTTTGAGAAAATGTAATACGTGTTAACCGCGCATCCATCCTGTTGCATTCTGTACATGTGATATATGTAATACGATATAAATATGTAATATGTAAATGGTGCTTTATAGGAGATATGACAAAGGCTGAACAACAGTCTGTAAGTGCTTATCTATTACCAATTTTAGGAGCCAAAACAATCCATGCATCCAGCAGGTTCTACTCTTTTCTGGTTCTGAGCTTGGTTATGTAGTACCCCAAAGAATGAGGTGCAGTCTATCAGACATGAACTAGTAGGACTGAGATTATCAGTTATCTGCCCCCTGTTTAAGAAAAGCCATGGCATTTCCAGGTTAACATCAGAGAAGAAATATCTAGGAGAGGCTGGGACCATTGAGGCGCAGATCACCTTGAGGTTCCTCATACCAGGGTTTTTGCCACCCTTGCACTGACCCCCTGGAAGTCCTAGAATATCCCCAGTATGGATGCAGACACCTCCTATTCATGCAGTAACATCAAGGTGAATCACTATGGTGAAATTTTATCAAAGAGTCATATTTAAGAGAGAATGAAGGAAATCATACCCTAGAACTTGAGCTCTATGGCCAGGCAGTTCTGTGGTGTGTGTTTTTGTTTGGCCAAATTCTGTGATGTTGAGTAAGTAGCAAAACTAAAAATCTTAGTTTTAACCACACTGGCCAATGGTAAGGATTTAGTGAGAACAATAGAACGTGCTAGATACCTAAAGGATTGGCTATAATTAAACACAGAACAGTAATGCGGCCTGTATTTAAGGCATGTTCTCTAGATTTTCCCTGTAATTTTTAGTCTAATTTTATACTGTAGGTATCATCCAAGAATAAAACTTTCAAGAACACACCTCAAAATCCAGATCCAAAAGAGAATGACATGCTTGCCCTTCTCATCTCTTAAAAATGCAAACTTTATTTGCTTCACATTTTTTTTTCTCCAAAGTATTAAACATATGGTATTTCATCTGTCTCCATAAAATTTTAAAGCAGATACAGATGTTCTTCTCTACTAAGTGTAGAATTTAGAGTCAGAAGACCTGGTTGTGAATTCTGCCTTCTCTGCTTATTAACAGTGGGATCTGAGTCAGCTGGCTTCATCTCTCTGATCTTTGGTGTCCCCATATGTAAAGGAATAGCAATGATGTCAAAGAAGCCCTTCCTTATGTCACTAGGTATTTATTATCAGTGAACATATAAAACAATGAGGGCAGGGATAGTGACATAAGGACAGCTACCTTACAAGCTTATTAGTAAGATAGTATGAACTATATTATAGGGTAACAGTTGCAATGTTTAAACTGAAAAGTCCCCTTTGGTCTTTTTATATATGACTGGGGGGAACCAAACTCATGGTGGAGAGAAGGGGTCCAAGACGAAGACTGAGTCTATGAATGTAAAATTGAGACACTGCGGAAGGAGTGACCACCTTAGGGTATTAGAGGGGCATGAATGAGATATTCTGCCTCCAGAACTCTGGAGGGATACCCATGGACAAGAAGAAGTCCAGAATCTTCACATCTGTATGATCTTAATGTGATAGACGGACCTCCCTCCACAAAAGAATAGTATGTAAGCTTTTAATTAGTGAAGGCTCCTTTGTCTAATTGAAATACATTGGGGGTTTTATCAAAAAGCCCTGGGGCCACTCATAAAATTGATACAGCTGTTTTAAACAACCCAAAGAGGCTTTGTAGATATCCTTAGAAACCAAAGGTTGTAATATTGGACTCTAGCACTATGCTGTCCAAAATAATAAACAAAATAATAAAGTTTAATTCTAATATAAACTAAGTAAAAATTCAGTTCCACAGTCACTCTAGCCACATTTCATACACTCTGTATCCACAAGTAGCTACTCTATTGAACAGTATAAGCTGTAGAATATTTCTATCACCTGAGAAGTTTCTATTGCAAAATACTGCTCCAGACTGATGCCATTTAAGTGCCATTATCCATAAGACTCCAAGACTCTGTATCCACTTACTCCAATTTTCTAAATTTTGCAGAAGAGAATTGGCCAGGTAGACATGGTGCCTACATTTGGAAACAATCAACTATGATCAAGGTGTACAGTATCCTTTAACACAGTCCTGGCTTGACTGCCCTCCTTGATTCATGGGGGGTGTGGGGATTGTGGGGATCATTCCCAGAAAAAAGGTCTGGTTATGCCTCCCAGAGCTTTCCTGTTCAACCCTCTTGACCCTCTCGGCAACCTGGGATAAGGGGGAATCTAGAAAGCAGAAGAAGGCTCCGCCGAGACATCAGAACGAGTGAGTGATTCAGGGTAACCACCCACTTCCTATGTCTTGTCTGTTACATTTATGAAGCCTCACTTTCCTCTTTTTAAAATCTTAATAGGAAAGATTTTTGTTCATTTTGTTCATATCATATTGTTCATTTTGGGCAGCATTCTCGAAACATCCTAATAAGTATCAACCTCTTAAGAGAATCCCCCCAGACATGTTAATAAGAACAAAAGATGTCTCTTCATCTCAAGGTATAACCCACTATATCTGGGGCTGTGTACACTAAAGGATGATTCATTTTAAATCTAGACAACCTCCTAAAGGCATGATGCATTCAAGTTCAGAGGAGGGACAGAGAAGCCAGAAGAGGTTTCATTTAGGAGTTTTTGTCCCTTCGATGAAAAGCATCTAAGCTAATAACAAAGAAACTAAACACACACAATTAATTATTAGAGTGATTTTTAATTAACCTGGCCAGCTAATGTAATCCCTGGAACATTTTTTTCATCCCTAGGAAATTTAGGACAAAATCATCATTGTATCATTGGATCTGCTTTGTGCATAATCAAATCCTCCTACCAAGGGGATGTGTTTGCGCATCTAGGTCACTGAGCAGGTTGATGGGTTTGGTTTCTACCACTGCTTGTATCTTCTCCGCGAGTTGGTCTCCCTCTAGTTTTCATTTTCTGAGTGTTCTCACAGCATACTCAGGTCTTGTGTCTCATGGTATCTAAGCTGTATGCATGCTCTCTGATCAGGATTTGCAGTGCCTCCCCCTGTCCACACAGGCAGTGGCATTCTGAGGATGCATGTGCCCTTGAAAGCAGTTATTGACCTTGACTGAACATTAGAATTGCCAGAGGAGCTTTTACAAAGACCCAGTCCAGCTGTCCTCCAGACCAATTAAATCAGGATGTGGAAGGGTGGGACCAGCATCAGTACATGCTAAAGCTCTGTAGAGGGCGCCTGGGTGGCTCAGTCAGTTAAGCCTCTGCCTTCAGTTCAGGTCATGATCCCAGAGTCCTGAGATCAAGCCCTGCATCAGACTTCCTGATCCTTGGGGAGTCTGCTATTCCCTCTCCTTCTGTGTTTTCTCTCTCTTTCTCTCAAACACTCCCTGGATGACTGTGGAGATTTGTAGCACTTAGTGGACAGCATGAGCACCACGTGGCATTTGTTAGAAATGTAGGCTCTCTGACCTCACCTCACATCTCCTGAACAAGGATGAATTCCAGTGACATATCCCAGGTGACTCAAATGTATGTTGAAGGTCAACCAGTGGCTCTCAGGTTTGAGCACGCATCACAAGTACCTGGAGAGCCTGTTAAAATGCATTGCTGAGCCTCACCCCCAGAGTTCCTGGTTCCTAAGGTCCAGGGTAAGGCTTTGCATTTCTAACAATGATACAATGCAGGTGGATCACAGTTTCTGACACCCTGCTCTCCAAAGCATACTTAACCCTCTTCCCTAATTCATTTATTCTGCCAAGAATCTTTTGAAGTACAGGGCATTTTGCCATGAACAAAGAGATAATCCTTGCCATCTTAGAACTTAAATTCTAGAGGAGGTTCAGACAATAAGTAAGTAAACGGATTATGGAAAGAAGTATTACAGAGTACCTTAGGTTTTTATGGAAAAAATACATACTGGGTGATTAGATCCAGGGTGACTAAAAGATGCCATTCTAGATTAAATGCTAAGGTAAGGACTCATATGTGAGTCAAGACCTGATGGAAGAAGGTTTTAAAAGCACAACACAGAACAGGAGAAACTGGGTTCTAGGCAGAAGGAAAAAGAACCTTAAGTGCCCTGACCCAAGGTGGGTTTAATACACTCCAAGACCAAGGAATCAAGGTTTTCTTCTTCATCTCTCAGGTCCACAACCAGCCTGCCAAATGATTTTTGGAGCATCACCTTTCCTTTTATGGCCTGTTCACTCCTCACGCTTCCCCGTAGCATTCTTTGGAAGATGAAAACTTCAGTGTGAACAGAGCATGAATTAAGTTCTTAATGAAGTTAC
Source organism: Mustela nigripes (assembly GCF_022355385.1). NCBI lineage: Eukaryota > Metazoa > Chordata > Mammalia > Carnivora > Mustelidae > Mustela > Mustela nigripes. The sequence goes on from NC_081573.1 coordinate 40,246,719, forward strand.
ACTTACTCACTGGCCCAGGTCTCCAAGGAAAAAAGAAAACAGAACTTTCCAACAATGGCAGGTGGACCATCCATCTTTACTGAACCTTGTAATAGGAGGCATGAAGGATGAGAAGATTTTATTGCCACCGGGAAACCCCCAGCCACACAGGATAGAAAATGGCAGGAAGAAATAATGATGTAAAGAGCAGAAATGGCTACAGAGGTTATTATGGGCTAGAAGTGATATCACCAGGAAGGTGACAGTGGTAGATCCTGACTTTGCACCCCTGCCCAAGAATTGAAAACATTCTAGAATGTGAAGGTGAGGCTGAAGCACCTCTGCACCACAACCACAGAGAAAGAAGGTAAGAGAAGCAGTTACAGCTCACCCCACTCCAGGCTTGCCGAGTGCCACACTGGGAGGTCTCCCTAAGCCTAGAGCCCACCAGTGTGACAAAAGAGCTCATGATGGACATTGAGCTCCCCCAGCATTGTGGGTCACTTTGGGGGAGTTTCCACTTCGGTCTTCCCTCAAGGAGATCATGGGGGAATCTGCAGGGCTTGTAACAACCTGCATTCCTGTCTCGGACAACTGAGTTCCTACCTGCAGTGCCCAGGAAGATGTCCCAAAGATCCGCCTTCCCCTAGGCACAGCCAAGACATGGCACAGTCTGACCAGAGGATGAGGGAGGGTACAGGGAAGCCTGATTTGGGACCTCAGACGAAGGCCTTGCTGCACCATCAGGCTGGTCTCCTTGCCCCAGCCTGGCAGCTAATTCATAGCCTAGACCAATACTGGGAGTGTAGTTCCTGGCCCTGCCCAACCGGTAAGCCTGTTCTGATACCTGGATTATGTCTTGGCATAGCAGCACTCAGAGAGCCCAGACCAAACAGTGATCTCATCTGGCCACAGTTTGATGCACTGGTATATCTATTAAGACTCTTAAACGGGAGCTAAGCAGCCTTGGGACATGTTCTCTGGCTCCCTGCCTCTCCCCTTGCAGGGAAGCTAATGCAACCCTGATTACAGTGGTACTTGAACAGATGACGTGACCAGCAGCTTTGTCTTTGTGGAGCCAAGACTATGGCCATCTGTCCAGGCACCTGAGTATGCAGATCTGTCTGATTTCATTCCCCCCCCCCAAAAAAGATCTATTGACCCTGAAGCCTTGTCTGCTGCCTGACCAGGCAAGGGAATATATAGACCAGCCCAAGATGAATGTAGCCTCCAGACTGACAGTACCAAGAACCCTAACCAGAACTCCTCGGAATCTTTTGTTGATCTTGCAACTCCAATTACAGCAGCACATGAGTACAGAGCTTGGTACATAGTTCCGGCTCATTGGACTTCAAAACAAGAAACTATCCAGCTTGGGGCTTGTGCAGGGCCCCATTAAGAAGAAAAACTAAGAAACTTCCCCTTGCTCAAAAATGTAACAAACTGATACATGTAGAGCATCAAGTCTAGTGATCTGGTAAAGTCTGGAAAAGATTATTTACTCAAATGTACAGATACCAACATAAGGATCACAAAAAAATGTTTATATGATACCACCAGGGGGAAATAATAAAGCTCCAATAAATGACACAAAAGAAATGGAAGAGCTATGGACTGTCAAAAATTTCAGAATTCTCTTAAAGAAGTTTAATGAACTACAAGAACATGGAAAAAGGCAACTAAACAAAATTAGGAAAACAATGCATGAACAAAACAAGTTCAACAAATTAAAACCATAAAAAATTAAACAGAAATCTTAGAGGTGAAAAATACATTGAATGAACTGAAGAATTCAATAGAGTGCTTCAACAGCAGACTTGAGCATGCCAAATAAATGATCCAGTCAGAAGAAAAAAAAGAATGAAAAAGTTTAAAAAGTATACAAGGCTAATAGGGCACAGTTAAAAGAAAAAATAGCCGCCTTATGGAAATCCCTGGAGAGAAAGTTTAAAGAAATAATCATTGAAAAATTGCCAAACTTGGGGAGAGAAATGGACATCCAGATCCTTGAGGCTTAAAAAGGATCTCTCACAGGTTGAACCCCAATAGGGCTACACCAGGCCACATTCTAATTAAATTGCCAAAAATAAAAGACCAAGAAAGAATTTTGGAAGCAGCAAGAGAAAAAAATTACATAAAGGGAACCCCTGTAAGACTATATGTATATTTCTCAGCAGAAAATTTCAGGCTAAGAGAATAAGTTTCTTCATTTCAGTATTTTGAATGTATCAACCAAGAATTCTATACCCAGCAAAGCAATTATTCAAAAATAGAGAACTTTCTAAACAAACAAAAGGTGAGAGAGTTCACCATGCCCGGACAGCCCTTATAGGATTACTGGTAAAGGGAAATCTTCAGTGAAGAAAAAAGATGCTAGTTTACATCATAAAAATAGTAGCAGTATAAAACTCACTGGTAAGAGTAAATATATGATCAAAGATATATCTTGGTATTTGGTAATGATGATGCATAATTCACAACTATAGTTTCAAATTTGAAAACCCCCCAAAATTTTATTACATTTGTTTATTTTGTAAATGAAATATAAAAATATGTAAATTAGAGAGAGGAGTCAAGATGGCGGAGAAGTAGCAAGCTGAGACTGCTTCAGCTAGCCGGAGATCAGCTAGATACCTTATCTAAAGATTGCAAACACCTGAAAACCCATCGGCAGATCGAAGAGAAGAAAAACAGCAATTCTGGAAACAGAAAAACAACCACTTTCTGAAAGGTAGGACCAGCGGAGAAGTGAATCCAAAGCGACGGGAAGATAGACCCCGGGGGGAGGGACCGGCTCCCGGCAAGCGGCGGAGCAACCGTGCACAAAATCAGGACTTTTAAAAGTCTGTTCCGCTGAGGGACATCGCTCCAGAGGCTAAACCGGGGCGAAGCCCACGCGGG